>NC_031502.1:48188434-48212317 GCF_000237925.1 Schistosoma mansoni
CCTTATGAAACTAATCAATTCAATCGGTCAATTTAGTAAATGCAGCAGATCTTAACTGATCAATTAATAACTTTCTGAAATAAACAAACTAAATGGAAAGTAGGTCAGTATAATAAAGTTGACAATAAAAAAACAAACTCATAGAGGATTAGTGTTTTATAGTTTAACTACTGGGAATAAGAATAATTTGAATAGGGAAAATCGGTTAGAATTAAAATTAAGGTGGAAAGACTAGACATTAATACAGTTACGTCAGGTGATCTACGCAGCTATTTTGACCGTCTTCTGACTTAAGTTGTGAATATTCATTTTGTTAGTTTTTTTAATTCTAAAGTCCTCATGCCACTTTGAAATCATAACACCATTCTCTAAAATATTGAGATTTGGTGATTGTAGAAACTTTAGTTAAGTGACTTTTCATTTATCTCTTATAATAAATGACTGATCGTCATGAAATGTTGGGTGTTGACTGAGATTGGAAATGCAGATCGTTGGACAACAACACTTTAGTCCAGTGGTACCATGGTTGATGCTAATCCCAGAGGTAATGGGGTTCGACCCCTGACGATGTATGAGTATGTATCATTTAAGTGCTACACTAGTACTTAACAACTAATCAGTGGTACATGTATATGACCAAACGATGTATAGGGTATCGCAAGTTATTTTTCTGCACTCCAGACGTCATTCGAAAGAAGAACAGGTGAATTATTTATCAACAAATGCAGACATTTTTCACACCGTTGCTAGAATTCTGTTGGGCGATTTAAAATTTGTGTATGTGATAAGATTACAGGTTATTCATACTGTTCGATAATATTGTTTCTTTGAGTTGATAAATTAGTTTGAAAATAATGTTTGCTTTTGTTATAACTTATGGTCGAGTGGATACCCTGTTAACGTATGACGTGATAAGACCGTCAATCAGAGAGCAGCGAATTATCGGTTGAAACAGTGACACACGGAAACCGTACGAGAAGTCTAGCGTACCTATCGGTCCTGCTTCTGTCCAGCCCAGCTAGTTAAGTCCAGAACAGCCTCTGCGGTATGAATCGTTATATTTCAAACATACTGAGTTTATATACCAATCAAACTGACCACATCGTGCCACAAAATAGAAAATAACATATGTACAAAATTTAGCTAAATGTGGCTGTGAATAGGGGAGATAGTGAATAATAGACAGGGCATAATTCAGGAATGGTAAATCATATAACAATAGTTTATAGTTCAAAATAAAGCTTATAATAAGGGGAACACGAATATGAATAGTTTGATTATTTAGCGAATATACGATAAAAATATATGCATAGTATTGGTTCACAAATGGATCCCAAAGTTACCATTCATTTTCCTTATCGGGGTATAACAGCTTTCATTAAAAAATCAGCAGTCCAGGAAATACTTAGAACCGGTAGTGTTTGGCAATCAGATCTTTCTAACGAATTTTTCAACAATTTAACGAAACTTTTAGTGGATGTTTCCCAAACAACGATATACCACTTTAAAATATTTTGCGATATATTCTATGGTGCTTGAGCTAGTGTATTTGATTTCAATTAGCTGGCAAGTTTTGTTTAGAACGTAATTCAATAATCGATTGGCGTGCACAAAAACAAATTTTTTTATCAGTGAGAAAAAGTTTTTTTTGAATGTGACTGATTTGAGTTTAGAGTATGAAAACTACTAATATGAACACATCCCACTAGGGATAATATGACTACTCAGAAAAGCCTACTTCATATCGAATTTATAAACTCGAGCAATTAATACACTTATGTAGTGAGCCATTCATAACCTGTTTTGTTTGTATTTTCGCAGATGATATTGTTTCGTCACAATGAAAGCCTCATCATTGGATTTTGTATTATTGAGAGAATTATACAAAATGTTTTATTCAATCATAATTGAAATTCTCGACTGATTAAAATTTGATGGACGAATTCATACATTTATAAACTGTGCTTTACGAAGTTAATATGAACTAATATCACTGGATAGTTCAGGGTTACTAGAAGAAGCCTATAGATGGATTTTACTACTAAATATTATGAACTCAGAAATTCCTAATACCAGTTTATATATACATAAGCAAACACTTGTTGAAGTCATTTTCTGGACTACATAGGCTTTAACCTGAAGGTTACCCTTATGAATTTAACAGTAATACAGTGTTTTTACTTCAAATCACCTATAAAACTATAACAAAGCTAGTCGATAAAATTGATTCTTAATAGTTGTATTGTTGATAAACTTCGCATAATTCAGCCATATAACACACATTTCTTTTTAGAATTAAAAGTATGTTGTTACTCTTAACATGCTGTGATTCATTTATAACAAGTAAATTTACATTTTGTAGTAAAAACAAAAAACTAACTATCCTTATATGTCATGAAATTTATTTACAGAGCATGGTGTAAGGTAAGGTTGTAGCGAATGAGAACACGAGTGGGGACAATCGAATGTATTTAAGCACAAATTACAGACTATCTCACTAAAATCTGATAACCATACAATAAACAGTTAATTTGCGAAATAACAACCGATTGTCTCAATCTTCACTGTTCCTTCTGTAAATATCAGTTCATCTTTTCTAATTCCATTGTTCATGAATTTTCCTACCATTTGCGCTTGATTTCAGTTCTTTCGTTATCGGTCTTCCGCGAAAATACATTCTATGTCTGACCATCGCCATATACTACTTATATGGATATAAGTAGACCACACCATAAGGTGACTAGATTTTTTGAAACTTTTTCTCTCTCTCCCTCTTTATGTGAATTAGTAATTAGGTTATATCATATTATTTATACATTTATTAAATCAGAACAACACATGTAAACGAACAATTGTTTTCAGTTTGATCGTCATCAAGCTTTACTATAATATACATGAATATTTATACGAAAATATTAAACCAATCAAGGCAATTTGAGTCAATAATCACAATGAAATGGAATACGTCACCGTGCATAATAGGTAAAAGTACAAGTTGATAGTAGGAAGACAGGTGTACTGATAGTAGTAGGAATATTAAATTACGATAAGAAAAGTTTTATCAATAGTTAAACATTGGAAACAGGAGGTCAAACGTTGGTAAATAGACTTAGAGTGGTCAAATAAATAACGGATGTGAAAATAATGCTAATAATAACATAATTTAATAATAATAATGTTATTCGTTAAGTTATATCCGGCCATGGAAGGGATAGTGGGGTTACAAATTCCATCTGTACACATAAATTGGGGTGAAATGTACGAATTCCTATGACTTCAGCTATATAAATGAGACGGGAACGAACTCCGTTCGGAAATGATAGAGGTATATGATAGATCACCCGAAATGATTTCGATTTATCTAAATTATCAACTAGATGTGCCAAGATAGAACTGCGTATTATTAGCATACATTCAAACTTATCAGATCCTCAATAAATAAAGAAATTAATTGGTATTTTTTTCCATTCATTAATTATATGATTTTTAAGACCCACTTGTCTTCATCTACAGTCTCGATCCAAGATGAATTTATTGTGTTCACTAAGTAAAGGGTTTTACACACAAAATAAAGTTAGACATATTATTGGGAATGTATTTCCGTGATCCTAGATGCCAAATAATCTGTTTTCATGTAAAAGTTGATTGGAATGGTTGCGAACGACAGATTCATTGATCAACCGACTGAATATATATCAGGGAATGAAGACATGCAAAATATGCGATCAGAATAATACGAATAGGTTGATAATATGCTAACAAATGATTATCCAAGGACATGGGATGAAGGTCACAAAGTAAACAATAATCTTTTGTCTTCCCTTTTTATGGTACAATCAAAATATGTACTGTACTAATCAGTATGCTATCATGATGTCCTGTGGAAAGATTTGAGTTTACCGTTCAGATCACATGTTGAAAGTATTTTATGACTGATTAAGAAATATTTAACTGAAAATTTAATTTAGACAAGTACTTTTCTTAAAGTCTTATGAGAAATTCATAAGACTACAATTTACTGTAGATAAGAAAAATTGACTAAAAGAAAACTAATTTTGTTTTTTATTGGATCAATAAGAAATTACGACTGAAAAGGCGGAGTACTTTCTAATTGAAGAAATTAAGTGATGACGTTTTTCATTGGGACAATAGATTAATGAATATTGTTCATGTGTCAGGTTCGATGTTGATTATGACTGCCTGAAACTAAAATTACTTACTTACGCCTGTGATCACCCGTGGGGGAGCATAGGCCCCCACCAGCAATCTTCATCCAACTCTGTCCTGGCCGATCCTTTCCAGTTGTTGTTCATCCTTTTCATGTCTGCTTCCGATTCCCGACGCAATGTGTTCTTTGGTCTTCCACTTTTCCGTTTATCTTCAGGATTCCAAGTTAGTGCGTGCTTTATGGTGCAGTTTGGTGATTTCTGCAACGTATGTCCTATTCATCTTCATGCACGACTTTGAAGTGAAGTCCGTGTTACGAATCCCGTATGATGTTGACAATCTTATCATCTACACCATAGTGTGGAAGATTGTTCTTCTGTCCACTCTGTCAGATGCTATCTCATAGCTACCCTGCTTCGGTTTGGGCACCCGGGCAGTATCACAGCCCTCTCGCAAATAAATGAAATGGAACATTCAGCTGACAATTATATTCTCGTTCATACTAGAAACAATTCAATTTGCATTATTACTATTATTATCATTATTATTATTACTATTATTATTATTTTTTTTATTTACCATATCGCTAATTCACCCCCTTTATCCCCAATTTGTGAAACCTTACTTTTCAACTTATGTAGCAGCTCGCTCTTGGTGGAAAATCTGTCCTATCTAAACGATCTCCAGTCACTGTCTGGTTGAAAGTGAATGCTTCCACCGATTACGAATACTGAAGCAGTCTTTCTGAAACCACGTACGCCGTTCAAGCTGGCTTCCTTCAACGTTCGCACACTAATGCAGATCAGACAACAGATAGGGCTGGCTATGTCTTTGGAAGGTCTTAATGTTGACGTTTGTTGTCTATCCGAGACCCGTATTCAAGACTCTAGTGAAGTACTACAAATCCGCTCTCCATCTGTCGCTTCGAAAAGCTTGTTTCACGTGCGCTTATCCGGGGACCCTATGGCATCTTCGTCTGGTCTTGCTGGCGTTGGTGTCGCACTAAGCGCTAGAGCTGAGGCAGCACTAATCGATTGGATCCCCATTAACAGTCGGTTATGTGCTCTTAGATTAGAAAGTTCCATCAAAGTGAGAAGAAATCGGCGTGAGAATCGGTGTCTTTTTGTCATCTCCGCCTATGCCCCGACAGATTGCAGCCCGGATGCAATCAAGGATGTGTTTTACCACCAGTTAACTGTTCTTCTTCAGAAAGCGTGTTCGACAGATATTGTAGTACTAGCCGGAGACTTGAATGCACAGGTCGGGCGTCTTGGCACAGAAGAGAGTCGTTTAGGTGGCCGATGGGGACTTGTTGGTCGCAGGACAGATAACGGGGACCGTTTGCTGCAACTGTGCACAGACCACAACCTGTTTCTGGCCAGCACTAACTTCCGGCACAGTCATCGCCGGTGTGCCACCTGGCGTCCTCCCTCTGCATCTCAAGCCTGGACTCAGATTGATCACATCGCGATCAGCTACCGCTGGCGTGGTTGTGTACAAGACTGCCGCTCCTTTTGGAGTACTTATCTGGAGTCTGATCATGCTCTGGTCTGCGCCAATCTCACCTTACTTTTCAGTGGCCGAAGGATCGACCACCACCAACGGATAGATGTTAGTAAACTGGCTGCAACTTCTGTTGCAAGTAAGTATGGAGCAGAGCTAGCTTCTAGGCTAGCTACCATCCCATCGAAAAGTATAGATTAGCATTGGTTGCATCTTCACGACGCCATGAAAATGGCGAGTAAAGCCGCTTGCGGCTTCGCGAAACGTCCCGCTTACAAGCACTGGGTTTCTTCTGGCTCCTTACAACTGATCGAAGCCCGTCGGTCTACTCCGGGTGACCGTGAGTATGACCACAAACGAAGGCTGTTACGAAATGAAATTGGGCAAAGCTTGCGTAAGGACCGAGAAGCCTGGTGGTCGGCGCGTGCTAATGAGATGGAAGCAGCAGCTGCATCTGGTAACTGCCGGAAGCTCTTCCAACTCATCCAAGCCACTGGCAGCAAGAAGTCTGGTGTGAGTGAAACAATCTACGAGGATGATGGGATGCCAATCACTAACATCTCCCGACGTCTTGGACGATGGGCGGAATTTTTCGAAGGGCAGTTCAACTGACCTGCTGCTCCGGCAACATCAACCAGTTTGTCCTGCCCCCCATGGCCGGTGACAACTGATCCACCAAATGAGGCGGAAGTCCGCAAGGAACTCCAACTCTTGAAGCGCTACAAATCACCGGGCCCAGATGACTTACCTCCGGCTCTTTTTAAAGATGGTGGTGACTTTCTGACTAAGGAACTGACGGTGTTGTTTGCAAATGTTTGGGAGCAAGAAAGCGTTCCAACATCATGGAATGAGTCAACAGTCGTCCCTATCTTTAAAAAGGGTTCACGTTGTTCCTGTAACAACTATCGGGGGATAAGTCTACTTCCGATTGCGTCCAAACTATTGGCTTCTGTCATTCTTCGTAGGTTGTTTAAAACCCGAGAACGATTGACCCGCGAGGAGCAGGCTGGTTTTCGTTCTGGTCGAGGATGCATTGATCACATCTTCACCCTCCGCCAAATGTTAGAACACCGTCATACTTATCGCAGGCCAACAGTCGTAGTGTTTCTTGATATCAGGGCTGCCTTCGATTCGTTGGACAGGACTGTTCTCTGGGATTGTCTATTGAAGAAGGGTGTGACTGAGAAGTTCATTAACATCTTAAAGGCCCTGTATACGAACACCTCAGGCAGAGTTAGGGCATACAACCACCTTTCTCCCTTGTTCCATTCGAGCAGTGGGGTTAGGCAGAGTTGCCCGATCTCACCATTCCTCTTCAACTTTGCCATCGACGACATCCTGAAAACAGCTCTGATGGATGTAAGTAATGGCGGTGTGGATATGTTGCCTGGAGAACGACTTCTCGACCTTGAGTATACAGATGATATTGTCTTACTGTGCGATAATGCCCAAGGCATGCAATCCGCACTTAATCAGTTGGCAATCAGTGTCCGCAGGTACGGTATGTGCTTTGCACCCTCCAAGTGCAAAGTACTCCTACAAGACTGGCAGGATTCTCATCCTGTACTCACCCTGGATGGTGAGCACAGTGAAGTAGTTGAGAAGTTCGTGTATCTAGGTAGCTGCATAATTACTGGTGGTGGCGTCAGTGATAAGATCGATGCACGTATAATGAAAGTCAGAGCGGCTTATTTCAATCTAGGCCATCTTTGGCGCCTTCGTGATGTTAGTCTGGCTGTAAAAGGTCGGATCTACAACGCGTCGGTGAGAGCAGTTTTGCTCTATGCTTGTGAAACCTGGCCTCTCCTAGTTGAGGATGTTAGACGACTCTCTGTGTTCGATCATCGTTGCCTCCGAAGGATTGCTGACATTCAGTGGCAACACCATGTTAGTAATGCAGAGGTTTGGCATCGTGTGTTCGGGCGCAGAGACGATAATTCGATTGGTGTCACCATCTTGAAACACCGACTTCGGTGGCTTGGACATGTTATACGAATGTCGTCCCAGAGAATTCCACGTCGTGCATTATTTGCCGACTCTGGGACTGGTTGGAAAAAGCGGATAGGTGGTCAGTGTATGACATGGTGTCATGGCATGAAAGAGAGCTGCAAAGGGCTAGCTTCTGTTGGTCCTTCACGATTCCCTGGCTGCGGTCCGAGAGATGGTGCAACACAGTGGCTAGAGACGTTATCAGATATGGCTCAGAATAGAAGCCAGTGGGGATCCTGCTGCAACCTTCTTCTACTTTCTTCATAAAGAGTGGCTATAACTTTCCTAACTGAGAGAGCTCTTCTAGTTGTACATTCAGGTCCCCCCATCACTACTCTTCTCCTTTTCTTTTTTTTCCTTCTTTTATATATACGCATCTTCTTCCTTCTCCCATTCTCATTATTTTGTGTGGCGCATATGTATCCGGTGCCCTTTGTACCAATATATATGTGATTAAATAAAATAATATAAAATAAATATCTCATAGTTAAGGGATTTGAGGTATTAGGACGAATTCCTTTCAATCGATTGTTCAACAATAATCCGTAGTGTCACCATTTGGTTTGTGCACGACCGATCCTTACGGAGTCCAGCCTCTTAATCTCGAAGCTGAGCGTCTACTAAATCTCTCATCCGGTTCGACAGCACTGTTGAAAACGTTTCCCGGTACTGACAGTAGTTTAATTCTTTAGTAGGCCTTATATTTGCCCAGATCTCTTTTCTTCGGTACGTTGGTGAGGTGTCCCTTTTACCAGTACGTCAGCAATTGTCCTTCCTCCCAAACCTCCTGCATAGAACGTAGAGCGTTGTTGCAGTCACTTCCATACCTGACTTCATTGGTTCAGCTTGTACGGTTTTAGGTCCTGCTGCTTTCCTACTCTTCAGTTGTTGATGGAGTGACAGATAATGGGAAGGTCCGTTTGTGCTGCTTCGATGTTCGGTGGATTCAATGGAACTGATCGATTCAAGAGTACTTTGAAGTATTAAACCCATCTGTTCCTCTGTCCTTGAATCTCCGTGATTGTCTTTCCTCCTTTGTCCTTGAGCAGTCTCTCTGACTCACTATATTTCCCAGATAGTTTCTTCATCGTGTCATACAGTTGTTGCATATTCCCTTCTCTTGCAGCATTTTTTTGCTGTCGCTGCTAGATTTTCTACGTACTTTTGCTTGTCATCTCTAATGCTCCTCTTCACTTGCTTCTTTGCTTTCGTTCTGTGCCTTGACTTTCTCTGCTCTTGTTCGACTGTTGTTAATTGCTGTCTACTTGTTCTTTTTTTCTTGAAACTTGTCCAAAGTTTTGATAGAGATATATTCCTTGTGATGATGCTTGTTGCAACCCAGAACCTCCTGACACGTTGAAGTTAGTGCTCCTTTGATTTCTTCCCAGTTGTCTTCCATAGCAGTTCTCTCTTCTTTAAGTAGACTTTGTATAACCTGAAACGTGTTGTTGAGTTGTATCATGAATTCGTTGAATTTGTCAGTATGTCGAAGGAAGGCTGTATTGAACCTTTGTAATACTGTTTCCCCAGTTGTCCAGTGTCTCCTTAGCTTCAGTTTCATGTTGGCAACTACCAGTTTTTGTGGTAATCTGAAGGTATATCAGCTCCTCACCTAGTTCTCACGTCTTCTATTGACCTTCTGATTTGTTTATGGATGCAAATATAATCGATCTGATTCTGTGTAGCGTGATCCGGTGAGATCCATGTAGTTTTGTGCATAAGTTTATGGGGGAATATAGTACCACATATAACCATTTTGTTGAATGCACATTCCCTTTCCTTTCTTCTAGTCATTCCATTTCTTCCCATGATATCTTCATATCCCGTGTTGTCCATCCCGACTTTGGCGTTTAGGTTACAAATCAGGATGGTCAGGTCCTCTCCTATGCATTTCTCTACAATCGACTGCAGCCTCTCATAAAACTGATTTTTATTGTCGTCGTTGCTATTATTGGTAGGCGCATAGCACTGGATAACATTTATTGTGACCCTTTACTTCTTTGTTTTGAAGGATGCTTTGATGATCCTGCATCCATGAGATTTCCATCCTATAGATGCTTCTTTGGACAGAATCAGAGCAAATCCTTGTGTGTGTGAAGCATTTTCTTCTTCATAATCAGAGTACAACATCATCTCTCCCGAATATAATCTTTTCTGTTCAGCTTCGGTCCGATGGGTTTCACTTTCTCCGAGCACCGCCAAGTTATATCTCTTCATTTCCGCAGCTATTTGACTGGTCCTCCCAGTCTCCCGCATTATCCGGATATTCAGTGTGCTTATATTAATTGTTGCTCCGGTTATCAGATGGGGCATTGGCCTTGTGACTCCCAGAGAATCTCGGCTTTCACTATGAGGCGTCATGATTTTTCTGAATGAAGATCCATCAACTCCCAGGGGAGTATTCAGAAGACTTAAATTATTTATTTTATTAGTGCTTTTTAGCAAGGTTATCTTCTACGGGATGGGGTTGCTAACCCCATGGCCAACCATCCTCGTTTATTCGAGCTTGAGACCAGCAGTAATCATAGATCTATAGGCGGAGTTAATAGTTAAACTGGTTTTGGATTATTTTATAAGTAACCTAAATAGAACGTTAAAATCAGGCTTTCAACTTTTAGGGAAGTAGAAAAGGTTATAAATAGTTTTAAAT
Source organism: Schistosoma mansoni (assembly GCF_000237925.1). NCBI lineage: Eukaryota > Metazoa > Platyhelminthes > Trematoda > Strigeidida > Schistosomatidae > Schistosoma > Schistosoma mansoni. The sequence continues at coordinate 48,198,744 of NC_031502.1, forward strand.
GAGAGAGCAGTACTCCTAGTAGATTGACTCCAGTGGTTAAGGTGGATGATGATCCAGTATTATCAGTTAGATTGGCTTAGTTGCTAGCAAGATTTAGAAACCTAAGGGTTATTTTTTATTAGAATGGTGTCAATTACTGGTCATTGCAAAGGATGACACTGTTATATGTATCAGTTTGAATTACGCAGTGTCTAGCATATTGGTTTCCACAATTACACGAAAGTCCAATATAACACAGGAAAGGTAAGCTCAAAACAAACCAAACTGGTCTAAACTCGGAAATAAACATATCAGCTAAATGTTTAGCCATGATGTGCCTTGGGACAAGTGCATTAACAAACGCCTGGCTGTAGTTGTTCCTAGAAGTGAAGGGAGTATCTGAGTTTGTTGATCAGAATAGTTGAGACAATATCTGACAACAAAAGGTATGTTGAAAGGTATAGCAAACAAAAAGAAAGATAATTTCAAACACATCTTATCATCAGAGCTCATAGCAACCTATCACTCAAATTTCTCAGATAAAGTGGTGTTAGACAGGGATTCCTACTTTCACTATGTTTATTGAGTTCTGATATACATACGGTTCTAAAAATAAATTACTCCCATCTGAGATTCTAGGTATTTTAGGTACTAGTCTCACTCATTGAATTAGGGTACCGGAAAAACAAAGTCTTATGAGCAAACCAAATGATTATTGTTATGATCTCTCTTATTACCATTCATCTACTCTTATTGCTTAGTATTCTTCGGATACTTTGCTTCACTCAACAAGTCCCCAAATCTGAACAGTGTTGAACAGGAACGTAATTATAATCCAAATAAACAAGGTTGAGTGAAATTAGGAATCAATATAGGAAAAAACTTTAGTATATTTATAATCTTACAGGAGAAGATCCTGGAGTCTGTTTCAATTATCGGCTATCACGGATTAGCTAAGAATTTGTCAATCATCGTGATCGAACACAATTATTCGCGGAACGTCCTCTAATCCGATCTATATCCCACTAACATTTATACGGAATTGTTTGGAGGAGTATTTTTTTTACCTTAAAATGTTGCTCTCATTAATGAGTCAATTAGTCAAACATACTTCAGTTATTTGATGACTCTCACCAGACATACCAAAATTTTACGCCATCTATGGAGCAAGTGAAACAGTCTAAGTTTTCTGTTTATTCTGTAAGAAGGGAAGGCAACTTCGAATAATGAACTGCAGGTATGGGTTTCACCTGCTCGAGTAATTTTAGTTTAGAACTTTATCAAAATTTAAATACTATTTAGTTTTCACTTGGATTTGGAAGCAGAATAGCAACATCGTAAGTCTGAAGAGTTTACATAACGTATTATATTTTACGCCAGTACAAATACAAGGAACATAAAGCCTAAGTTGCATTTATTAAGTAGATTAGTTTAATAGGTGTGTGAAACATAAACCAAATAGAATTTAGATCCGTTTTATTACTCTGACCAAAAGTGAATAAACAATACTTTTACGAGCATCAGTAAAGATCCCTATGTACTTCTGAAACACTAAATATTACTGGCCAGGCTGTTATTCATTACAGAAAAACTGAGCTACTATACAACTCGTACACTGTTATAAGAAACATCACAGCACAGTATGACTGGCAGTACACAGACATTTTTAATAGGCTAGAATAAGCTAAAATAAAGATGACTTTCAATCGAAACGTTTTTAGTGAGAAAAGCAATCACAACAAAATTAATATTAGTGGTGGTAAAATAATTCTAACAATGAGTTTCGTTCAAAGTATAGATTTGACAATAAACATAAGTGAAACACTGATAGACACAAAGAGACGAAGATAAATAGTTCTTAAATATCAATAATCCTGGATGGAAATAAGTCATTTGAAAAATAAAAACGAATATACCAATAATAATATCACGTGTCGCAAAAAATAGATCGATAGGTAGTCTCTGTTTTAAAATGATGTCATCCACAAAACTGTCGACAAATTATACAACACTAAATCAGTTGATGTACAATTATCAACATTCTATCGGTAGAATATCATCGACAATTTAATGAAGGATATCAAGCTTTGGATTGACACTTTTACAGTGATTCTCTTGAACAATCTCTTGTTTGTAATGAAAAGAATCATTGAAGTAATCCATCTACGACAACTAGAATAGTTATAGAAATCAAAAAAGTTGACAATAACAATGTATCACTTAGTGGAATTGAGATTCAAAGTCAAGTGTGGTATTTTGATAAACATTATAGTGAAGTCAAGTGGTATATAATACAACTAAATAGATGTAATGTAAAACAAACAACTGCAATAAATGCCAATTAATATATATATAGCCATTTATAAAGAGATAATAATAAAACGAAAGAAAGAATACATGGAATGTAACTCATTTGCATAATGATAGAAAAAGAAAACACAAAACATGATTATTATCTTGGCAGAAGATAAATCGTAACCAACTGATTTAAGATAATAACTAAGTACCGGAATAACCTGTTCCTGGATAACCACCACTTCCAGGACCACTAATCACACCTTTTACAGCACCGACAGCAGCTTTTTCAATTAACTGATCCCTAAATCCTGGTTGCCCACCATATCCACCTTGAAACGTTGAAGGTTGTGATTCACCTGCAGCATATTGAGTATGATGGTCAGAACCAACGCCGACTGGATTTGCTTGTCCATCGCGTCTAGAACAAAATGTTTTGTATATACAGTAAAATGAGAGTAGAAAACTATTAATTTATAAAATAGTCGATATCACGTTTAAAAGATGAGGACATTCTAGCTTAACATATATTAATCTGCAGTTTATTCCATAAATGCAACCATCTATACACCAGTCAGGGACCAAAGAATTATATATTACAGATTAAGTGGTAATTTCGGTTAAAACCAATGATTGTTAATGTTAGTGTTGGGATAAGTTTACATTGACATTTATTACATATATGATAACTGTATATAAATGTACGATATGAGATAAACCTATTAACGGCTATAAATACACGAAAGATACATTGATAAAAGACTGAAGTCTAGCTTTATTCCTTACCAAAGGAACGAATGGTCTAAATAAGTAAAATGTTGTCAAAGCATTTTCGAGAATGAAAATCAGTTCTACTTTGTTGACCTAATTAAGATTTACTGCAACACATAAGTTATACTTATAAAACTTGCTAAAACAGCACTGAATAAAGTTTAGTGAAATGTCTGTTAAGAACAGTAGGTAGCTTAATCGACCTATGATCAATAACAGCTTGTGATTAACCTCGGTTTGATTAAGTTATGTTAAAACTTAATGCTGATCTTCCACATTACTCAAAAATTTGAAAAGCACGAGCATAAACAATAATCTAGCTAACAGATTGTTACTATAGGTATAAGAAGTTCTGCATACTACGTGAAGCATATTTCTAATCTGCCTGACCAAACTAAAATAATGGGGACAATAAGAAGACAAACGAGCGGGCGTGACTCACAAACACAGACACATTTTTTCGGTGATGTCAACCATATTTATTATCTAAAGGCAGTTACTGTCTCACCATCCAAACTGGAATGAATTTCAGGTTAAAAATACTAATATTATGATCAAATGAATCGGCTAATCTTTTGACAATAAAATTTGTAAATATAGATATGAAAGTAAATAAACTAAACTAACCTTTCTTTAAAAATTCTCCAGACATTGAATGCACAACATCCAGCCAAAGCTAATCCACAAAATAGTGTAGAAATCCCAAAACATAAACTCATTGGTAAAATGGCTGCACTACAAGGCAAATAGAAATTACGAATATTGACTTACATTCCATAGAAAATCGACTTTTCAATCGAGGATCGTTTTTCAATGAATTCATTGAATTTATGCAATTGAGGTATCATGGAACAACATATTGGTGCTTCGAATATTATGACGACTATACCAATTAAACTTTAGGAATAAACAGAAAAAAGAAAAGATTCGAAGTTATCATGGGAACTGAAGGAGAAAACAGTGAACTCATGTACAATTTTCAATAACAGGAATACTAATTTGTTTGCCGTATAGTTACGAAGACTGTGAAATATTTACAGAAAAGTAAATTCAAGACTTCAACATACATCATAACTACGAGATTAAATAAATAAATTACACATATCCACTTTCTCATATCAAGTAAAATGCTGACCATATTTATTGTTCGGCACACATGGTTGTCAGTTTTGGGAATTTAGAATTGACTTTATCCAGAAAGCTTAATGGCGTGATGTGCCACTAATGAATACTAATTATGCTATGTTATGTGATTGTTTCTTTAAAGTTAATAATCCTGTCAGTCTTACGTGTCCAGATTTACAAATGTCTAAACATCACTGTGTAATCATAAAGACTAACAAAGCATTAGGCAGTATTTTTTGATTTAGCATACTTCAGGAATATCATAAACGTAATTAGACTTAGTCAATTGTTTTCAGCTTAAAAGGTAGTATTCCTAAGCAAAGATCCACATATCCAGGTATATCGCATTAAGTAGGCCTATTAATACGATGCAGTTCAAAGCTCAAATCGAATAAGACCTCCAGCTGCTACTGGTCTCCAAGTATGTAACTCGAATTTCGACAAAACTAAGATAATTCCGGCTTAGAATCACCAGATAAATTGTTAACCGTCTCACGTACTTCACTCACGAGAAGTGATAACCAACAGAGGTAAACAAAGAATATAGACTGCAAACGTGCATTGTAATTGTTCGGATTACCTACTTAATATTAGATATTGCTCAAAACTAGAATCTACCCACATTGCAATGTGATAGCTTTATGGAATTAAACTACGGAATAAACTGAGAAATAATGTAACGGTGATGAAAACACTTGTAATATTGGCTTGAAGTGAAACTCACATTAGGAAAAGTCCACCAATAATGCACTGCGCTGATATGGAGATCATGCAAACAACTCCCATTGAAAAGCATACTGAAAGCTAAATATGCATAATACTCGGAAACATACAAACAGCAGTGATAATCCCAGCAGCTTTCAACCCATATTCAATAAGACGAGGTGAAATGGCCATCTGATGTAATTTTCAATTTTCGGTAGGTTGTGTACTAGGTCAGTGTGTGGAGGAAACTAAAACAGAAAAAAACAAGACAAAAAGTGAACAGATAGACCAGTAAGCACATAAAGACACTAACAATTATTTATTAAGGCAATCGACACTAAACAGCTATGACACAAGCGTGAGATTAAACCAACCTAATAGTCAGGACCAGTGTTATTTAAATTATCAACATGTGTTAATGAACACTTCAAGGTCTTTTCTATGATTCGTAGGGTCAGACAAACTACAAACTGTGTGATTGAATTAGTCAACTGTTAGCTTCTTGGGATCTACATGCAGTTTGTAGAAGTTTTATGCACGAAAAAATTGTGGCCGTTGATTGGATAAGCCTAATAGTATTCTGGACAGACATAACAAATTGTATGTCTAATTGGGATCTATGTGTGGTTAGTTATAAAGTCTTAGTGATCGCGGAGAGATGTGATTCTTCCTACGTTCCTTCTGTGTCTGAATGCGAAAATGTTGGTCAGTTATTGGTGGGATTGTTGAAAAGTGACATCTTGAATTCTTTGCCTTAGTACCTGAGGAAATGTAGCGATAAATAAATCCGCGGAAATGGTCCAGTATGTCCTCATCATGGATGCTAACCTCATTAGTTTTACTGAAAAAACCCCTGTTGAAAGCTCTCAGCTATGAATCCTGACCAGATCATGATTAGGTACACTGTGCTTTTCAACCCTGGCAACAACTAACCAGCTCAGATCGAACGCTTCTGAACCAACAGATAAATTCCCAAATATATCTTCCAAATTTTACATTCCTGACTTTTGATTCGAGTGAATTGGTATGTTTTGATTATGAAAGTGTCCATGGAAAAAGTGTTGCCAACCCTAAATATTTATGGCAACTTAAGAATCAAATTAAATTTATAGCCCTCCTTAAAAGATTCAATGGTAGGTGTCGTCAGTGTTGTTTCCAATAAGGAATCATACAAAAACGCTTGGATGGATTTTCGTGTGAGCTTTTTTGTGCTAGTAGAAAGGAATGCCCCGAATGTCACATGTAGTGGTGTCTAGGTTCAATTCTATGGTTGACAATATTAAGCTGAAGTCAGGAGGTTATAGGAGATAAAGTATTTCAATGCAGAATCGCACGCAAAAGAATTAATGATGAAGTTGCTTAAGCACTAACTTTGAAAGTAGTAAAACTTTCTCACGTGGTTCGTCTTCCTTTCTGAATAGTTTATCTGTAGGGTGCATTACAATGAGATGATCAAATTCATTTCACGCCTGTGAGGTGGAATCTGAAGGTCGTCTACGAGTTAATACATGCCCATCCTGGACTTTTCCAAATATTTTATAAAAGCTCTTAATATAGCTTCTATTTCTTGATTATACTCATTGAAACATAAATACTCGATCGCTAGCTACTGTCACTCTTAATAACTTGACACCTATCTCCAAATCATTCATATACACATAGTCACTGATTTTGGTACTCATCCGGTTAGTACTTAGCAACTATAATCCCATATTTTCTATGTAGTGATCAAGCTATTCACTCTCTCAGCTTTCAGTTTTGATTATTCATCCCAGAGAAATATGAACTACTTCTTCTAAACCAACTCAAAGGTCGAAATCTGTAATCCCAATGACTGACGAGTCACTGCTTGACAAAGTCAACCCTTCATCTACTAAACTCCTCGCTTTTTATCCACAAATTTCACTATCACTGCCGCGCGACAACCTAATCATCTCCTCAGGTAGTACATTGATGGTAAAACCGGTTGTTATAAAAAGTATTATACCCAAGTACACTGAAAAGTCAACATATTGTACCCGTCAGCAATATTTTCTAAGGCCAAAATCCAGAATTTCAGAAACTAATGCATATAATACTTTACCTGATATAAACCAAGATCCTGATCACTATAGTACTGGTATCCGTCAGCTACAAAACTCTCTCTCAAAAATTAGCGGTAAGTGTGGCCATTTAGCATTTCGCACAAACATGTGGGTGCCTGACAGTAACCAAAACCTTGAACACCTCACTAAAGCTGAGTGCATCGTAGCGTTTGTAGCTGAAGAAATAACGAAAAGAGTAATGTTTTACAATGTGGTTGCATACAATTGTAAAATTATGGTCTCATTCAGCATTATACCACTTTGATAGTAGACATTATTACAAGTAATCACACCAAAAGTGTCCGGAATATAGATCAATGAATTTAAAAGAAGTCACACATATGTTAGACAATAAGCTAAGTACCTATTTGGCTACGCTTAGTGACCAATCATATGTTATTTTTCCTTCCACATAACAATCACTATATGTTCTGTTCTGAGAATCATGTCTTTGAGAACCAGTACCGCCACAGGCCCACTGGACAGGTGAACTTAAATAAATTACCATGTTAAGATCTAGAATCCTGCATTTTCGGCGAAGCAGCATACATCATTGGGACGAGATTGCAGGTTTTCGGCTAGTAACGCCTACTGAAATGTTTGACGTAGGGTTCGGACATCAAGAGTTTCAACATGTAGTTTGAAGCTCAGCTTCAGGAAATCTAGGAAGGTATTTTGTAGACCAAGATAGTTGGCACTGATGGAACATATTGAAAAAATAGGAAACGGGAGTTGAGGGTTGAAAGTGAAAGCGAAAGTAATAGTCAGTGGAAAAGATGAAATTTGATTACGAGATAATTTCGTATGTTGTTAGGAATATGTAATTGTCTGTTACTTCACAGTTGCCCTTGAAGTGTGAAGATACTTCTTATTGAAGAAAAATGGGTAATTAGTGATCGTAGCGACCTGAAAATAGAATCTGAAAGTCTAGGAGATAACGTCTTGATGTAACTTATACACAGCCTTTCTGTGAAAACTTTGTGGTGTGTTAGCTCCGTGCTTCAAAATTCTGTGGATGAAACCTATGGGGCAGGACAAAATGTTATATTCTTAAAGCCAACCGTTTTTATTCCGTTGCTTCTGTTGTGAGAAGGCCGCATCGATGCAGTCGTCCCTTACGTGAAGAAAACATCCTAATGCTTTCACATACCTGCACAGAGTAATGTGATTTTTCCCTTGAAATGAAGCTGCTCAACGTCACAAACACGATTTTAAGAGGTATTTCACGTTATATATTTGCATTAACACCATTAGCTGTTACATCCCACCAAACCTCAAGTGGTCTTAAGAAAATATCCTGTACTGCGATCACGGGTATATCGATGTTTTCTCCTAACTTTTATGTTTGCTGGTCAGTAACGCCACCCTCCCTCCTTTTGTGATGTTAGGTTTTTTTACGTATTTGGTAAATATGAGTAAAACTTCAACTTATTTTCCCTTTCGCACACCTTGTTAGGGTACATCCTCTCTTTAGTTTCATGTTACAAGGGAATCTGATAACGCGAACCTTTGTACTGCCGGTTAGATTTACATCTGCTATTTTGCACTGCTATAAAATTAGTTAACGTTATACGTAATAAGATCCTGGCCAAATGGTATGTGGTTTAGAAATGAGGAGGACAGATAGCGGATCAAATAATATTGAAGAAGAATTTGGGTTGACAAAATCTCAGAGTAAGCCGATAAGTAAGTAAGAGAACACAACTGAAAGAACTCACAAGAATTTAGGACAAAACGAGCTTCGTATGTTCGGCCAAAGTTGATCAGCATTCATGTGATTATTAAGTTATCTGTCTTCTTGTAATAGAGAAAAACGGACATGACATTTAGGAAGAATAATGCGATTCCAGCCATTAGACAGACTCGGGATCTGAATGTCAGATACCTATCTGACCTGTCCTTTACCTGGATTTCTCAAAAACTTTCGATAGGGTCAACCACGTGTGTCTTATCAATAAGCTTAAATGATTAGGCATCAAACCCCTTTTGATTGACTGGATCACTTCATATCTAGAAAATAGACATTTTAAGGTCAGGGTTAACTTCACTCTCTCTCTCAGGCTATGGAATGTCCTAATGGGGTTCCCCAGGGCTCAATACTAGGACCTCTTCTCTTCTAGATTTACATTAACGATCTTCCTCAACAAGTTTCACCTGACTTATTGCTTTTTGCTGATGATGTGAAACTTTGGAGAGAGAAACGTAACCATAAGGATAAACCTGTACTTCAGGAGGATCTGACTCGACTTCAAAGTTGGCCAGACGACAACGGACTTACCTTCAACACTTCAAAGTGCAAAGTAGTCCATCTGCGACACGTGGCAGACTATAGTTATAACATAGGTAACTCCTTTCTAGAAGTTTCCCAAGTCGAAAAGGATTTAGGAGTGTTGGTACCCTACGACCTGAAGTCATATGCGAACTATGACAAAAACGCCTTTCAAGCAAATCTTGCACTGGTAACATTGAAGCGCATTTTCGGCCAGTTTGACTAATCTTCAACAGTTTTATTCGTCCCCATTTAGAGTACGGAAACATAGTGAAGATACGACTAGTATTCTAATTTTGCAACTAGCTACCAGTAACACCTTCTATGTACGAAGCGTTCCCCAACTAATCGAAATCAGAAGTCGGATGCGAAGAGGTAGGAAAGGTATATTTGATACGTTACTAATATATCGCGAAGCGTTTATTCCAAGCTGGCTAGTGAACGTAGGAGCAGGGTCCCACTCTGGGTCGAAACGTGATCTGGTACGGATGCATGACCGAAAGCCTTCAGTTAAACAAGTCCACTTAAACAACGTGGTCAGCATCCAATGTCGAACACTTAGAAAGCTATTGATTTTGGGGAATATTTACAGCTACAGATCACTTCCCCCCCTAGTGAGGTAGTGATGACCCTAAGACGTGACCAGCCAGAAGTTTAAACCCAACGAGTTTGTCGTTGGTAAACACTCTTCTGATAGCTTGCTATGTTTATCAGAGTCTGGTCGTCTTTCCTTACACTAAGGGACCATGAGGTACAACATAGCAATAAATAAAGTACAATGAAAATTTCGGTTCCTTGTGAAACTTCGTCGCTCTTTTCCAGCCGTCCTGGAAAAGAGAAAAAATAGAATGTGTGAGTGCATGTCGAAAATACACTAGTGCTTGCGTAAGGACACAAGATGAGCGGGAAAAAATAAACTAATACACCTGCGACAGCGTAAAAGCGATCGGAAAAAAATTGCTTTTTTTCTTGTTTTTTTTATATGAAAAAAAATATATACGCTCACAAGCAAACAAATTGTTTTTTAAATAAATATATAAAAATAAGCATATTAAAATAATTATTTTTTTCATAATAAATAATGAAAAGGGAATTCGAGATTAAGTTTGTTTCCTATATGCAATAGTCGTTTAGATGTTCTGGAAATCTTACTCTTCCTCCAGAACGCGTTGTTTTAGGTTTATTTTCCGATTATGACGAAGTATCAAGGTGTGTCGGCTGTCGTGTGGGGTACTATAAGTGTAGGAGCCGTGTCGTTCGATTGTACCGGGGGAAATTCGATGTGGCTAGGTTTCCTTCTAAGTACGCTGCTTTTAGGCGATCGATACTGATGCTATCGTTCGTGCCGTTCTTATCGACTACATAGGAATTAGGTTCACGTTGAAGAACCTTGAAGGGTCCTTCGTATGCTGATTCGAGAGGTCGTCGATATGAGTCTCGACGAACGAAGACATGTGTTCTATGTCGTAAGTCAGGTTGAACGAAAACATCAGTTGATTGAGGTCGAGTGTGAGCAGGTTTATCTGAACGCATTGCGTTTGTAAGCCTACTCGTGTAAGAGTTTAGATCCATGTTCAATGAAGAAACCGAAGGATCTACGAATTCTCCTGGAAGTCAGAGTGTCGTTCCATAAAGGAGTTGAGATGCAGTGTATCCAATATCAGCTTTCACTGCATTGCAGATACCTAGCAAGACGAGTGGAAGAGCGTCTGTCCACTGTGAAACGTTTGTAGCTGATAATGAAGCTTTTAGATGTCGATGAAAACGTTCCACCAACCCGTTTGCTTGTGGATGGTAGGCGGTCGTTCGGAAGCGAGTGGTTCCCAATCGTGAGTTCAGACAACGGAAAAGTCCAGATTCAAACTGGCGTCCGCGGTCTGTAGTGATTGTGGAAGGGCAGCCGAAACTTGCTACCCATCGTTCGACGAAAGCGCGAGCTACAGTTTCAGCAGTAATGTCCTTAATCGGTACTGCTTCTGGCCATCGAGTAAAACGGTCTACGCATGTTAAGAGATACGAGTATCCGTTTGAATCGGGTAAGGGTCCTATCAAATCTAGATGAACGTGGTCGAAACGAGCATCGGGAGTTTTGAAAGAGCCTAAGAGCCTAAGATTTCTGACAGCTTACACAGGAGCGTGCCCACTCCCTCACGTCTTTATTCACGCCAGGCCAGCAAAACGTTCGGTTATAAGCTTGACTGTTGCACGAACACCTGGATGAGAAAGATTGTGCAACGTAGTGAAGACGTTGCGTCGATAACGTTTTGGTACTATTGGACGATCCCTACCTGTAGATGTGTCACATAGTAGGGTTTCCTTACCTGTTCCCATCTGCTCAATACTTAGTTTAAGAGTTGTCGAGGATAACTTGTGCTGAAGATCAATGTCTTCTTTTTGAAGCTGAGCGAGTTTAAGAAGGTCGATTCCTTGGAAACTGTTCAAGGAACTTATTCGAGACAAGGCGTCTGCGACTACATTGGTAGCTCCAGAAATGTGTTGTATATCTGAAGTAAACTGCGAAATGTAGTCGAGTTGTCGAGACTCTCGCGATGAGTACTTGTCTGAAGATGAAATTAAAGAGAAGGTAAGAGGTTTATGATCGGTAAAAAGCGTGAATTCTCTTCCTTCGATGGAATGTTAGAAATGCCGTACAGCACAATACATAGCTAGGAGTTCCCTACCGAACGTGCTGTACCTAGATTCCGCGTCTAGCAACCGTCTTGAGAAAAATGCCAAAGGTTGCCAAGAGTGGCTAAACCATTGTTGTAAGACTCCTCCGATTGCTGAGTCAGATGCGTCTACGGCGATACTAATGGGCGCTTGAGTGTCTTGATGCGCAAACAGGGTTGCTTTTCGAGCTGTGTCGTCTAGACTAATTGATTTTGCATTCCCACGAAGTTGGTCGGTTAACGGTTTCATAAGAGATGCGCAATTTGTTATGAACCGTCTGTAGAAACTTACAAGGCCGTTAAAAGTTCGCAACTGTTTGATCGTGGTCGGTCCTGGGTAATCCAGAATGGCCGCAACTTTGCTTCTAAGGGGTCGGATGCCTTGGGCATCAATAGTGTGTCCTAAGAAGTCTAAAGAGTTTGTTCCGATTTGGCATTTCTGAATGTTGGCAGTAATGCTATGACTTTGGAGTCATTCGAAAACAATGTCCAGATGTTTGAGATGTGATTATCTGTCCGGACTTGCTATTAGACAGTCATCAACATACACATGTACGAAGTTGAGTCCTCGGAAGACGTCATCTATGAACCTTTGGAAGGTTTGAGCCGCATTTTTTATGCCGGAAGGCATTCGTAAGAATTCGTAGAGGCCGAAAGGAGTGATGATGGCGGTTTTTGGAATGTCGTCGGTTGCCATAGGTATTTGGTTGTAAGCCTTAACTAAGTCGATTTTCGAAAAGACAGTTGCACCTTTCAAGGTAGCTGTCAAATCGTGAATGTGAGGCAACGGGTAACGATCAGGAATGGTTTTAGCATTCAGACGCCGATAGTCACCAGTTGGATGCCAATCATTGCTGTCCTTTTTAGGGACCATGTGCAAAGGAGATGACCAAGAGCTATTTGACGGTCGAATTATTCCTAAGTCTATCATGTGGTCGAATTTGTTTTTAGCCAACCTCAGCTTTTCGGGAGCCAGTCAGCGTGCTTTTGAGAATACAGGTTGTCCTGTAGTCGAGATGTGATGTGTAACATTGCTGATTACACACGGCAATTTCGGTTGCGGTTGATATATTCCGGAGTATTTATCGAGTAATGGTTGATATAGGGGGTCTATGGCGTGCTTAACTGTGACTGGGGATAATCTGCAACCAGAAAAAGGAGTTACGCAAACAGATAATTTAGTGTTTCCGTCTATTAACCTTCGTGAGCGTGCGTCGATGAGTAGATTGTGGTATTGTAGTAGGTCTATACCAATGATTGGCATAGAAACATCTGCAACAACGAAAATCCAGTGGATGGGTTTGCATAAACCCACGTTAAGGTAAACATACCTTTTACCGTATGTAGCGATCGGTTTTCCGTTCGCCGCCTGTAAACTTAAAACAGACTCGTGAATTCTGTCGCTAGAGTTCGCGGGAAGAACGCTAACTTCTGCGCCGGTGTCGATGAGGTAGCGGACTTTTGTGGTCACATCCGTGATGTATAAGAGGCGGTTATGTTCGCCGGCTACGGTCGCCGTTAATGCGTGCCGGCTTGGAAGTTTCCCGAAGTCTTATTCGTGTCAGCGGATTTGGAGTTCGGATAATTGCAGGGTTTCCTGCAATTTCTGGAAGACTTACCATACTGGTTATGATACCAGCACCAGTCGAGATCATCTGTCTCTCGACCACGAGAGAC
>NC_031502.1:48212517-48229599 GCF_000237925.1 Schistosoma mansoni
TATTCCAAGCTGGCTAGTGAACGTAGGAGCAGGGTCCCACTCTGGGTCGAAACGTGATCTGGTACGGATGCATGACCGAAAGCCTTCAGTTAAACAAGTCCACTTAAACAACGTGGTCAGCATCCAATGTCGAACACTTAGAAAGCTATTGATTTTGGGGAATTATTTACAGCTACAATAGTATTTCCTCCCTCCCTTCAAAAGGATAAGGACACTCTGGAACGTATCCAACGTCGAGCCACGAAATCAGTTCGGGGACTCAAATTCAAACCTTATGAAGAGCGCCTCCAATCACCTAACCTTTATTCGTTAGAGTACAGGCGTCTTAGAGGTGACCTTCTTATGATTTACAGTATCCTTAACACTTCTGGTCATCCCCTTAAACATCTTCTTAGGCTTAGTCACAACACTAACCTAAGAGGTAACACCCAGAAACTGGAGACCCAACATAGCAGAACAGACTGCAGACACAACTTCTACTCCGTAAGAGTTGTCAAATGCTGGAATTCGCTGCCTACTGAGCTAGTTCAAGCGACTTCCCAGGAGTCATTTGAGAGGAAACTTGACTTATTCTTAAGGACTAAGGATAACTTATTATGATTTACCAAATTCATTTTTTCCCTCTCTTATCGTTAATATACCTAGGTTTTTGCCTGAAGGTATTGGTGATCCACTGCTACTAGACACGGAAGCCCGTTAAGCGAAAGCTTCTTCTATTCCGTCCTCAACCATTTGAACCATTTGAACCCTTGACACTAAGTCTTTCATTTTAAAACTGAGACTGTCAGCACAAATTTCGTTCCTTACGGTACACCGGTTATTTCTGCATCTTTGTGTAAACTATTCGAAACCATATCTAATATTTGAAACTTGGTGTTACTCGTATGAAATGTAGTATCCAAAATAAATTTTTTTTCTGGTTGAGATTTTAGTTTTTATATAACACTCAATAACACCCATCTCTCCAGCCGCATATATACAACAGTCATATATGACAGTTTGTATGTCCCTTGATGGTAGCATCTTCTCTCCTAACCAATAAGTTAAGATTTTCTGAAAGCTTAGAATTTCGGGAAAATTTAGGTATGATTATTGTTTGTATACAATAAGTTGGTGAACCTTTTCCTGATATTGACATTCCTTACTAATAACCATTATTCTGGTATAGGTGGGGAATCGGAGACGTCTAGCAACGTTTGGTTGTTAGTTTAGGCTCTCTAAGCCCTCAACTGCAAAGTCAAACCGGTTAACAAATACTTTAGTTCAAGCATGACAATATAACACATCGAATCAGAAACTATACCAAGTGGTGTTTTTATGCCGCCAAATTACATCTCACCCCATCCAAGCCCATGTTGATGCAAGGAACTAAGGATATGTTGCTTATAGTTGCTGGGATAGTTAAGGAAATGAGTCAAATCTGTAAATAGTCTCATTCCTCACCATGCGGTAGACAGTGAAAATTGTATCAAGAGTGGGGACACTTCTTCAGTTATACACTCAGTCCCGAGTAATTTGCCAAATGGCTGAAGATCATAACTTTTCGTTATGACGGAAGCCGGCTCGGAGGGACCAAAACTTTCTGCGAAACTGATATATTCGACCCCTATGTTTGTGTCAAAACACAATAGGGTTACCACCGTCCACCCGATCATATACAAAAACATACGCTTGCTTTCTCCCCTTTCAATAATATCTCTACCCCAATTCTTTCTATGACATTTTTAGCTGCACATTCATTTTCCTTAATTGGCGTTATTTTTTATCTATTATTATTATTATTATTATTATTATTATTATTATATTAACGACACGACTTCCCTGTTTTGTATTACTTTCAATATGATTTTCATCTATTAATGGCAACCTAATTTAGTTTGGAATGGTTTTTATCTTCTCATGGTTCATGTTAAGAACAGCAATTGATTAGTCTCTTTTTTACATATACATCCTGAACGTACTCTTTTGACACTCCCATTTGGTCGAAGGTTCTATCGAGTTGGATAGTGGCTAGAAATAGAATCCAAAACCGTTGTTCTGCTCTGTATAGAGCTTGACGCTAACTTATTGTATAAATCCTTCTTACCTCTTTCGCGATTACCATCTAGCCTGAAAAATGTCATATTCTGTAATTATTTATGACAGCCTACGTGTAATTCACCATTTTAAATGTACAACTAATTCACCTATAAATTTTATTGGCTCTCTAACATACTGTCTACTTTATTACGATACTTTTGGTTTTATAGATGTATAGTTTAACAACCAATTTACTAAAAATAAGTGTTAGCCCAAGTAATTTTCACTTCTGAATTTTCTGAGGGCTTTTTAGCTACCTTCTGCAAATTTTTGTTTGCGTTAAGTGAAGTCTACACTATTGCAGCCTGTATTACCATAGGGATAAGACCCATGTGACTGTTCACTGTTTACATTTATGAGACGATACTTGGGTCTTCGGTTCACAGAAGTACCTTGGTGCCATGTACTATTTAGGACGAATTTTCAACAAATCGGCCCGAAAAGAAATTCTCTATGCTTTGTAGCAGCCTTTCAAATGTGTAGTTTGGTTTTATTATTTTCTAATTTCCACGTCGTTCGTTTTAGATGCTTCACGGTCAACGATTTTTAAAATGAGGACATAACCATCGTAAATTACGTTGGTATATAGTGTGTCATGGCACGAAGTTTTTGGCGCAGTTCAAACTAGTAAGTCTTGTTACTCTCTGTTAGCTCATCAGGGATAACCCCCTTATTACTGAGTAATTAGCACATTCCCGATTATTTTATGTATTTGATTTGTTACAGACGTCATATCAGCATATCCTACTGCCTGACGCTACCTTTAACAGATGTCTAGATTATATAGGCTGCAGTTAGTAGAAATGCAAAGGACACCATGAAAATATCCACCAAAATGTTTTAAGTTGCAAAATTTTACTTGATCGTTTAATTGAATGATATAGCAGTGGTTGATGATTAGTTTGAAAATAAACAACTTATACTTCATCGTTTGGATGGAGGCTACTTTTTTATGTACTTCAACATTTCTCATTCGATAATTTCACATTGGATTAAGGGGAAATGCAAACAAAAGTCCTGACACATTGCTTACTTTCAAGAATCACGTCTCCTAGCTGTACATTGTAAAATAGGTTATATAGAAAAGTTACCTACTTGGAGGAAAAGTAGTCTGTATTCATATATTACTAAATTTTCGTTTCATATTATCTTTTCTATTCATACTTATTCTTTAACCTACAGTTTAGAGTGGTTATTGGATCGTCAAGATGTAATGATACATAGAGCGAATGATTTAAAAATTCTTGATAGCGAAGAAGAATATCAGAAAGTGATGCTTTTCTTTACTGATGGTATGTTATGTTTTAAACCTCATAAATTTCTGATACCATCATCATCACTTTCATTCCCATCTAAAAATTATTTTTCCATCTTTATAGTCATTCAGGCATTCGGCAAGAGCGTTGAAGTCCGTCAACAAGTAATTGCAACCGCTTTAGTATATTTCAAAAGATTTTACAGTCGGTATGTTGCATATGAGAGGATGTTATCTATAACAATAAAGCAATTCATTTAAGACTATTGACCCATGGTTAATGGCTCCATCTTGTCTGTTTTTAGCATCTAAAGTTGAGGTTGGTTTGCTTATTCTAAAAATTTATGTCAAACAAATCTTTGCCGATTTTAGGAATTTGGTGTAGTTTCTCAAAAAAATCTAATGACATCATGTCGTAATGTGGGTAAGCTCTGCTTTTTTAACTATTAATTCGGTCAATCCTAGTTCATAGTCATTATTTAATCTATTTTCCTGATGGTTACGGTTATCCATATCGTGCTCAAGATGTACTGGAATGTGAATTTATTTTACTTGAAGCAATGGTGAGATTGTTTTTCGGTTAATTTGTGATATTAAGAAAATGGGGGTGACGGCATTTTATTGTCGAAAATAATTCATGGAAAAATATTGGTCGTGAGGGTTAGAGAGTTGGGACCGTTTTTTGCTACTCACATTCTGCCAATAATAAAATAAACTAAATACGACCATAACAGAGAGATCATTTGGTTCTGTCAGTCGTGATTTGATTTATGGTCATGAATTGTGCAATACCACTTTGTAATGCTTTGGCTGATAGGGTACAGTAGTCCCAAAGGTGGTAGATGGTATTTTTGGAGGCATAAAACCTTTCTGTGCGTCTATGAGGGAGATAATTACAAGCACCAAATTTTGGTGTAAGCTTTTTGCCCGCTTGCATTCTACATCAAGCAATAATACCTTTTTTGTATTTTAGTCATAGTAGAATTCTGAGGAAATTCTCTAAATATTTTATCTTCAGGATTGTTCATTAGTCGTCTTTCATCCTTATCGTCCGTTGGTACAGTTTTGTGACGAACTTCGCCCCCAAATGCATGAGTATGCTGATGTACTGTTAGAACGTGCTTGGTAAGTTGTTTCCTGTAATATTTCCAATAGAACATTCTAATTTGTTAAACAAAAATACCAAAGGTCTATATGTTATTTATCTCAACCAAAAACTTCATGTAATTCAGATCTTATCTACAAGGAATTGTGTGCGATTTTCGGTAGTATTTCTTGTGAATTATTTCTGTATGTTGTGGTCACTGTTGCTTGTGGAGTACTAATCTGGACACTCCAGATTCACAGAATTCAGTTTCAGTTTAGGATCTAAGTGATTGTATAGTATTTTTCGAGAAAATGCACGATAGTATCTTCAGCTCATCAAACTAGTATTAATAATTTTATCTTATATGCGAGTATCGGTAATCGATAATTTTAATTATCGAAACTGTTCTCGCTTACTAATGATCAATCCAACTATCTTATTTACATTTAGTTACTTTGGTCACTGAAGGAGTCGAAAATCTACATTCTATGTCCGAACCACAGTTAATCATCATTGGATATCAGCACCCTACTAATTCAGGAAATCACACAACATTATCACAACGCACCAACTCAGTCGTTCATAAGTAACATAAATACCTAGTGCATATATGGGTCAGCCTAATCTGTTCATAGGATAAGCTACTATCCACAAATCCAGCTTCAATATAGTGAATGAGAATATTACTATCCTCATCTTTGCTGCCCCTCTAACAAGAGTAAGAAATCAAGTTGTTGTTTAGAAGCTTGTTGATCCAAGACCCCAATAAAACCCAAAGTACATTTATGATAATTAGTAATCTATCGATCATGGTTATTAAAGTTTACGATTCGAGTAATTGTCAATGAACACAAATCATTGTGAAGAACGTATTGAGAGTTCATAGACAGTGTTATGACTGCGTCACCAATTATTATATCTGGTCGTCGCTGATTGTTATGTCGGAATCACTTATTACTTATGCTTGTAAAAACGAGGAACCACCGCTATTCCCACGATGCTAAAGTAAGAACACAAAAATTGGTACATGTGGAGATTTATTAAACTCAAAACACGGAGACGACGACTCTAGTCGAAAATACACTCATATATCGATTGTACACTCATTTTCATTAATAATTAGGAATAAAATCACATGCCGGATGTCATGCTGAGCATAGTTCATGTTAACTTAATCCAAGAATATCGTATGTTATACAGAATAAAGTGTCATACGGGAAAACAAAACAAATACTACACTGAGTAATCATCACATCGAATTAAAACGGAAGCAATGTTGAACAAAAATCATAATTGAATTCATAGGTCAATTGAAGCTAGACCACCATCGAAAACCTGGAAGCACTGGGCGGCCGTTTCGTCCTGTTATGGGACTCCTCAGCAGTGCGCATCCACGATCCCGCACTCGCGAGCGAGATTCGAATCCAGAACCTACCAGTCTCGAGCCGGAGCCCTTAACCGATAGACCACTGAGCCGGTATCCAACGGTGTTAATGTCTAACTTCAACCAATCCACGATTTTGAGTGGCCGTTCACCACTGCTGAGGAGTCCCAGAATAGGGCGAAACGGCCGTCCAGTGCTTCCAGGTTTTCGATGGTGGTCTAGCTTCAATTGACTCATGAATTCAACTGTGAAAATACTAAATTCTCCACAAAACCCCGTCTGATCAAAAATCATAATGACTAAAAGAATGTAATTTTGACTTCATCCCGTCATATCAATAACGTATTCTTCATACAGTCATTCCTTACTCTCAGTACTCATTATCATACATTCCTGTCTAGTATTCGATGCGTATGACTAAATCAACTGCGAAAGGGAAAATAACCAACAGCACTGATCTTCAGAACGAGATGAGCTTCGAAAAACTCAAAGAGATTGTCGAATACTGTTTACATACTTTGGTACAAGACTTGCAGTCATCATACCTTTATTGATTTAATCGTTCCATTTATTCATAATTATGAAAAGATAGTCCATACATACTATTCCACACTACTTTTTCAAATTTGGAATCCTATTAAATGTTTCGGAAATTCACATTTATTAGTGAATTATTTCAGTTTACCACTACTCTTAAGATATTTCTTACTATCTTGGGATATACTGACACATTAGGACTATTTAGATAACTAGTTTTTTTCTAATTCGTACATCTTAGCTGAACTCACAAATCAATCAATTGATTGTATACTTGTTTTAAATGTGCTACAAATGATTACAATGTACATTCGATTATCTTTTTTATACCGATAAGGTGGCTAGTGAATGATAGTTTTCGAACAGACGTGTGCCTGCATTATCCTCCCTATAAAATTGCTCTAGGTATGTTCATTTTTTAATCATATATATTATTAAGTCCTTATTTTTCTTAGATTCTAATGAGTTGGATGTAAGACCCAATTAGCTATTTTATTTCATTCCATTTAAAATACGAAAGTTTCTGAACAGCTAGTCACTAAAGTAATCATTACCAGTTTCGTGAGAGCCCGAGCCTTTAACTACAAAATCTTATCCCCAAGGTAGTGGATTAACACTAAGTTATGCGGTCTCTCGATACTTAATGACCAGAGTAGATTGATACGCCGTTTGTTATTTCAGGACCTTGGAGCCTGTATGCACTAATGAGTTTCGAAACCCCCCTAGATAGGTCCCTCAAACCCATCAACTCAGTTTAAGTTGCTGATACCCACTTTTGCTCCTTATTATGGTAAAAATATCTTTATCATGTGAAGGTAATGGCTAAAGGTTCCGTGGAAGAGTGTAGCCACAAGACCCTATAAAAGCACTTCGAAAACTAGGACAGACTACTCGCCCTCAACTGCAACATTGCATTGTCAAACATTCCTTTGAGTAATAAATTAGTTTTTTGTGACAGTTATTTAGTGTCTTTTATATCAAACTTCATTTTATAATTCATTCATGCTACATTTTTGACATTATATGCCATCGGTTTGTATGCTAATGATAACACACTGCTTGTTAAATATGTTTTTGTTCTGTTGTGTATGCAATTTGTAGTATACAGCACTGTAAAATTATTCTAATAAGACTTATGCGTCCTCCACAATAATCACTATTTCACATTTTTATCAATTTTATCTGGAAAAACCTGGAAGTCACATTCTTTCTGGAAGTATGAACTTACATTTTTTGTTATTACCTAATAATTCCTGTCAACCTAATCATGCCCATAAAGTATTATGCACTCGATGCTAATTTTCAGAATATATTGTTATTATTCAAAACAAACACAGGTTGTCTACAACTGGCTGTTGTAATTATTTCAAGTAATCCTGACCTATTAGTCGGCTCCGTCAATATCAGTTCATCATCGTTTATGAATTCCAGTTTATCTATTTCATCAAATAAACATGGTTACTTTGGGCACCAAACTCAATCAACTGTTAATCCTTCATTAGTTGCTGATCGTTGGTTCAGTGAATTAAATGTGGATATGGAAAGGGTGAGCATGAACTTATTTTTGTTTGTTTGAATGATTGTGTGCTGTTGTTTTTTTGTTTCATTTTTCCAATAAGTACATGTTTTGGTACATGGATTTTGTTTTTTAGGCATGAGGGATTTCATAATCGGATCATTATCATGTTGGATCTTGTTAACCTTTCTGATTATGAATCGTTTCATTTTATTCAGTGTGCTCGCTTGTTATTCAGGAAACACACAGAGAGAAAGAGTTTAACGCATCACAGAAGTACTTTATGCTGGATGATTTGTATCCATTTTGTTGGTAAACCATAAGCAATGATAACTATGAATAAGACATGTATATATCATCTTAATCCGACCCATTACATTAGTCTGGTGAAGTTGATTTGGTGAGCACAACTACATATGTACTTGTAACCGCAATTGTTGCAAGGACATAACTTAGTGCAAACAATGAAGTGTAATATGTGAGTATCATAATAAAAGAAAAAGTCAAAAGTAAACGAAGCATTAGTGCATGTATCTATTTCATAATGATGAGTTCAACAACTGATAACATTTACCTGTCAGCAAACATCTATTGTTAACTATGGTTTTAAGTTTAGGCCGGTTGGTCGGCGGTTAAAGCGTTCGACTTTCAACTACTAGGTTGAAATTCATTGCACTGCTGTTTAGCTAACAACTTAGTATCATTTAAAATGAGAAATCAGTTGATAAGGTAGTGAACCTTCATATACTGAGGTGGTTAGGATATGTATTAAGCATGCCCACCTATCTGGACGCGTGATGATGACTGGTGTAAGAATAGGTTGGACGAAAGCTAGAGGCAGCCAAGCCAAAACATGCGATTGGTCCATTAATTCATTTACTGTTGGATCGAGCCGTGTTAGTGAGTGCAGTTTACCTAGTTGGAGTCCTTGTAGTCATCCTAACCAATGGTTGGAGACGATGAATGTTGTGGCTCAAAATTGGTCGTAATGGGGCAAATCTGTTTATTCTTTGCTTTTGCTTGGTTCTTTCATTCTTCTCGAATCACATGTAAGCGACTACTGATGTTACTACCTCTAATACTTTGTTACTCGTCTTGATAGTTTCATCCGGCTGTGCTAACACGATGTGGCAAGTTGAACAGATGTACATACGTGTCATGTTCTACATTGTTTATGACTGACTGACTATTGTCATTAGCCTTTACATAAAGTGTAGTTGGAAGCCAAGTTCATTTAATTACTGAATTATATATATATATATATATATATATCGGAATAATGATCTTGATGTGGATTCATCATTGAAATAAATAATTGCATATTCATGTGTGGCTTGCATTTATAAATTTCTTCCACTTGTGGTTCGAGTCATTGTCGATCAACCAAATGTGGTTCTTAGTAGACTCAAGATGCACTTTCCGTCCTATTTAAGATCCCTACCTTCATACTCGTTGAACAAGTCAGTGGCTGTCTCAATCCAGTTTTTCAGTGAACAGCCCAGTAGTGTCCGCTTCAAGAAGTACTAGTTCCAAGTCTCAATGTGAACATGAACATTCGGATACATGCAGACAAGTGCCAAATAGGATAAGACTCATGTCCAGAATCTTACTTCCGTCTTCATACCAAATAATTGGATATTGTTAGCAAGGAAACACATAATGTAATTCACATAGCGCACTCTTTATGCTTATTTACTGACTTTGCAACTAAAAATCAGTTTTGATGGGAATGGTGTTCTTTTCAGTAATGGAGCTCATACTCGTGGTTGACATTGAAATATTCTACAGTCAAAAGTTAAACATAGAAAATAATAGGACTGAGATATTTTTTAGCGTAAGACAAATTTGTTTATCATGATTAGATTCAAGCACTTGTTGGAATATTTCTCTATTATTATTTGGTTTCACTTTATGAAATCGTTGACATTATCAGCACTCGAACTCAGCTACTAATGAATACTTCTAGTGTTTGGCAAATTAAGTTAGACAGTGGAAGGAGACAAACTATGGTTAAGGTTGTATTATTGAGTAATAAGTAGTATATATTGTTAGAATTATCTAAACAACGCACCTGAGGTCGAATAAAATGGAAAAAATTGCCTTGACGTCCCTGTATATTTATATTCTACAATAGATAATAATTAGTTTGTGTTAAACTCTTATTCAAGGTCATGAACCCGACATCAACAATTAAATCTCAACGCATACAAGCACAAAAGTGGTCGGCTCAATATGACTGAACAGCATAACCAATAAAAAACAGCTACCTTGAAATTATAATCGCTGAAAAATTTCCATTATATTAAAATACAATTATATGAACGAAGAATATTCTTTTCGATAATTTCTCATCAGGTTCTACAGTTATAAATACCAATTTATAATCCATAAAATTGACCAGATTCAAGGCAGTGTACATCATTTCATTTACAAACTGATTCAAGTTAACCATTCGTATTAGTCATCCCAACATTAACGATTTGATATGATCTTATATGACAAACAACAATCCTTGATTCACATGTTACAATTTTAAATGATGTACTCTGTCTTAAACCTGATCAATTTTATGGATTATTAAATTGGATTTATAATTGTAGAACCTGGTGAAAAATTATTGAAAAGAATATTATTCGTTCATATAATTGAGCTTAAGATTAACCAGTAAAATTCAAGAAAGGGAACAAAATCTAGTTTTGATACAAGAATTTCACAGTCACAACTTATCGGTATTTTAGATTGATATCATGAATGGATCAATGTTAGACCATTGAAAACCTGGAAGCACTGAACAGCCGTTTCGTTTCCGCATGGGAATCCTCAGCAGTGCTCATCCACGATCATGCACGCGGTACTCGAACCCAGAACCTTCGGTTTCTCGTGCGAACGTTCAACCCTTAGACCACTGAGCCGGCATTCAGTGGCGTCATCCTCTATATTCGCTGATATCAATTTAAGCTCAACAATCTCCACAATCCTTTACTGATAATTATCGGTATTTGTACGTGGTCAAAATTATTAAAATTGTCAGCCTAAAAAATGACTTTTGTCCTAGCATATAGTTCGGTTGTCCACTGTAAATCTTTTTCACATCTACAATTTTATTGACTTACCATGAAATTTTGGTGTGGTATTCCACTCTAAATGTTCTATTTGCTAGGTTCTCTCTGTCGTTTAAGGGCAACTACTTTGTATTATATCAATAAGTTGTGTCCCATTCAATCTGATTTTTATTGTTTATCTTCTTCCCCTCACCAAGATGGTTTGATTCTACAATATTACTGGGTAATACTGTTTTATATTACTTTAGGTCTTGGAAATTTCTCGTCATCTACTTAGTTTGTATGATTTATGGCGTCGCTTTGATGAACTTGCTGAAATGCCTAACATATTACTAAAAAAACTCCCACGTCCTGTCATTCAATCACCGCATACTTCACAAAATTACCAGTCTGGCAATTCTGTCAATCCGACGGGTTGTAGTAGTACTACTGCAGCTCAATCATCTAATCTATCTAGTGGTACACAACAACAAAATCATGGTGGATCAATGGTTGTACCATCGGCTACAGGTGCTGTTGGTACAGGAAGTAGTAGTGGTGCTACGGGAACTGTTGGTAGTATACATACTATGCCGGATCATCAAACTCAACAACAACAAAGATCAATGACGTCATCTAATCAACCACGTATGCATCCACAAGGTAGCGGGATGCAGCATATGGGAGTTAGGTAGACGGATAAAAACAAAGCGAGTATGACTGCATATCTGTATAAAACTTAGGGAGTATTTATTTATATGTATTCAGTTCTATGTACAAAAATAATATATATTTCCTGATTTATTTCTGCTGAATTTATATGTGTGGGTTAATCAATGCTTTTACGTGTTAATTTCGATTGAACATATCGTTTTAGCAATGCAGCAGTATATCAGGTTAATTAGAATAAATATTTTTCAGTATAGGGTTGTGGAGAGGGTTGAATTTCACTGTAAAATACGAACCGATTTAATTTATTTTGTATATTCGCTGATCTTAACTACTTATAAGTAGTAGGTTTATCAGTCAAAAAAGTTCCTTCAATTTCATCTACAATGATGTGTTTTAGTGAATACACAATTACGATGTCCATTTGTGATGAATAACTTATGATTTCAATAGAAAAACGAAGTCTAACCATTATACCAAGGTTTATAAAGGTCTGCCAAAGAATAAACCTTTTTTAAACTAGGCCGGTATAATTAATACAATGATATTTCACTATGCCTAATATAATCTGAATTTTATTTCAAAATTACTACTCAAGGCGATCAATTTCTAATGAATTTTATATTTAGAGTTGAGTCTAAACAAGTAATCTTATGATAGAAGTTTATGGGAAAAATAGGACAGAAACTAATTGTCAATATCATGGTGGATCACCTAGTTCAAATAAGTAAAGAGCGTAACAATAAGGTATACAAGCAACACATTATTTAATTTTTAATGGTTGAATTATATCTTTGAATGGAATTTTATCGGTCTTCCATCTATTTTTTATTGTCTTGTGCCATAACGGCCATATTGAAGCAATCTGCAAAAGATCCCCTTATGCCAACCAAAACTAATCGAATTTTCAGTCAAAATATCGAAAACGCGATGATCTTAATGATTGCAAATTTAATTCACTCCCATACTCGTTTCAAAAGTAAATAGATATCTAGAATCAGTAGCTAAGTGGGTAATGCGATGGCATTTGAAGCGAACGGTATTAGGTCCGAGTCCTTCATTAAAAATCAACTCTAAAATTCAGTTATATCCAGCTGACGAGTCCCAAACAGGACGAAACGCGCAAAATGGATCCCACTGCTAGTCACATACCATCTATTCTATAGTAACTGGTTGATTCTTTTGTTTAGAAATTCTTGTTAGAGATTTAATCAATTAAAGGTGAAGATATCAACCGTTGAATTTTTAATCTCATATACTAGAAAAATTGTATTCGTTGTAACGTCTGAATGTCTTCAGTTAGATTCTATATAAAGTTCCATATATATGCACTATTAAAAGGATTTAATTTGGATTTAAGATAATCTTCTCAATAAGGTCAGTTCTAAACAAAAATCATCTTTAAAAGTTTGTAAAATTACCTTGTATATCGTTTGTTTCTTCAATAACTTTGTGTACTTAATAGTGTTAAAAGTTTATTACTTTTTTTCATTACAACTCAGTTCAATTATATACATTTTTAATTAATTCAGTTAAGTATTTTGTTACCATCATATACATTGTCACTACATTAGATCATATGATATGGCTTAACGAAGAACGAAGATTATATATATATATATATATCATATACACATAACTATATGAATATGTTTTTAAAAGTTCATTGAGATCAATATATTTTTACTAATTAGAGGTTAATTAAAAAAGATGAATTTATCAAACCATTACTATGTTCGATCGCTGCTCTTACTTACTTACTTACACCTGCTACACCTCGTGGAGGAGCATAGGCCGCTCATCAGCACTCATCATTCAACTCTGTCCTGGGCAATCCTTTCCAGTTGCTATTCATCCTTTTCATGTCTGCTTCCAACTCTCGACGCAATGTGTTCTTTGATCTTCAACTTTTCCGTTCCCCTTTACTATTTCCAGTTACCGCTTGCCTCGTGATTCAGTTTGGTGATTTCCTCAATGAATGTCCTATACATTTTAAGCGTCTTTTCCTAAGTTCCTCTTCAGCTGCAAGCTCGTTTGTTCTCTCATAGTAGGTTGTTGGTGATGGTATCCGTTCAACAATGAACATTGATTATCCTGCGTAAACGATCTTTCAGGAATACTAGTACCTTTTCGATGATGATTGTGGTATTTCTAGAAGTTTTAGCTCCAAACAGCAGAACTGTCTTGACGTTGGTGTTGAAGATCATGACTTTGATATTGGTTGAAGGTTGTTTTGAGTTCCATATGTTCTTCAATTGTAGGAACGTGTACATTTCCACTTCCAAAGTTTCTCCATCAAGTGTGATTGGATTCGTATTCGCTGTGTTGTATTTCACGATCCTCATTATTCCATTATGTATGTTGAGGCTTACCAGTGTAGAGGCTTCTGCTGCACTGGTTGTCGTCATCTGCATTTGTTCGTGTGTATAGGATATAAGAACCAGGTCATCTGTCAAGTTCAAGTCGTTCAACTCCATCCAAACTGTCCATTGTATTCCCTGTTTCTCCTCACATGTGGAGGACTTCATAATCCCGTCAACCACCTTAAGAAAGAGAAAGGGCGAGAGATAGTAAGCAGCCTTATTTGAAACGGTCCTCACTTCGAATGCATTTGTGAGTTGTCCTCCATGCACGACTTTGCAGTGTAGTTTGTCGTATGAATTCCGTATGATGTTTACAACCATATAATCTACACCATAGTGTGGAAGATGGACCTTTTGACCATACTGTCAGATGCTATCTCATAGTTAAGGAATTCGAGGTATTAGGACGAATTCCTTTCAATCGATTGTTCAACAATAATCCGTAGTGTCACCATTTGGTTTGTGCACGACCGATCCTTACGGAGTCTAGCCTCTTAATCTCGAAGCTGAGCGTCTACTAAATCTCTCATCCGGTTCGACAGCACTGTTGAAAACGTTTCCCGGTACTGACAGTAGTTTAATTCTTTAGTAGGCCTTATATTTGCCCAGATCTCTTTTCTTCGGTACGTTGGTGAGGTGTCCCTTTTACCAGTACGTCAGCAATTGTCCTTCCTCCCAAACCTCCTGCATAGAACGTAGAGCGTTGTTGCAGTCACTTCCATACCTGACTTCATTGGTTCAGCTTGTACGGTTTTAGGTCCTGCTGCTTTCCTACTCTTCAGTTGTTGATGGAGTGACAGATAATGGGAAGGTCCGTTTGTGCTGCTTCGATGTTCGGTGGATTCAATGGAACTGATCGATTCAAGAGTACTTTGAAGTATTAAACCCATCTGTTCCTCTGTCCTTGAATCTCCGTGATTGTCTTTCCTCCTTTGTCCTTGAGCAGTCTCTCTGACTCACTATATTTCCCAGATAGTATTCTTGCATCGTGTTCGATACAGATCGTTGCATATTGCCCTTCTCTTGCATCATTTTTTTGCTGTCACTGCTACATTTTCTACGTACTTTTGCTTGGCATCTCTAATGCTCCTCTTCACTTGCTTCTTTGCTTTCATTCTGTGCCTAGACTTTCTCGGCTCTTGCTCGACTGTTGTTAATTGCTGTCTACTTGGTCTTTTTTTCTTGAGACTTGTCCAAAGTATTGATAGATATATATTCCTTGTGATGATGCTTGTTACATCCCAGAACCTCCTGAGCTCGTTGAACTTAGTGCACCTTGTGATTTCTTCCCAGTTGTCTTCGCATAACATGTCTCTCCTCTTTAACTGGACTTTGTATAACCTGAAACGTGTTGTTGAGTTGTATCATGAATTCGTTGAATTTGTCAGTATGTCGAAGGAAGGCTGTATTGAACCTTTGTAATACTGTTTCCCCAGTTGTCCAGTGTCTCCTTAGCTTCAGTTTCATGTTGGCAACCACCAGTTTTTGTGGTGATCTGAAGGTATGTCATCTCCTCTCCTAGTTCTCACGTCTTCTCTTGACCTTCCTATTTGTTTATGGATGCAAATATGATTGATCTGATCAGTACTACTAATCGTCAAATCATTATTACCAAAGGAATATTTCTTATTGTTAGTTATATTTATACCTTAAAGTGTTGGAAAGTTTAGCTGGGTTTTCTGTTGTGACTTTATAAAAAGAAGTCCGTTGCCAATTTGTTATGTTTTTATGTTCGGCTGTTTATCACGTGAACTATCTACCAATCGAAATACGACTTATCTAATCTTAACACTGTGCCAAACTAATGACTTCGACCAGTATGAGCAGTCTAGCGTCCTTATTGGTTCCTTGTCCGCCTAGCCCTTCCAATTGAGTCCAGAAAACCAATTACAGCTTCAGCTATGCGAATCATTTATTTCAAACATACTCGGTTTATATACCAGACAGACAGACGGCATCACAGCATCAAATAGAAAATAATATTTGTACAAGATCAAGCCAAGAAGTGGCTGTGAACGTGGGAGACAATAATCAATAAAGTGAGTATAATTTAGGGACATTAAATCGTATAATAATAATCCATAGATCAAAATGAAGCTTATAATAAGATGAATATAGATATACACAATCTATTTACTCAATAGTTAAACAATAAGAATATATATAGAATAATAGGTCATAAGAGTTACTCGTACTTATGTCTTCACCAGGATAATATAACAGTTTCTAAGTGAAATAAGATATATTTAGAAAAATTCCTTATTCCATTATTTTTATTTAATTAGGAATTGTAAATATCTTTGATTCAATCTATTCACCAGTCATAATATAAACAGATAGATGCATACCTACTTGTCAGAATAATTATCCTACTTAAATTAAAAACAAAACAAACTCAATTGACACCCGTATTGTATTGTTTAAATGATTATTGTCTTAAATTGGTTAGAAAAAATACCAATCAGAATGAAACAGTAAAAATATCAGATCAATAGTGAGTCTTTTGTGTGTATGTATATGTGTGTGGATGATAACCATTACAGATGAGTCAGTTAGTGCATATCATCTATCTTGTATGTTCATTCATTTTAATTAATGATGTAGTTGTGCACAAAAAAAATAGACAGTTACATAGTTCAATATTCTTTTATTTTTTTTTCAATTTTAAAGTATTTCAAGAATGTAAAAATAGTTTATGAGCGTGTATCCATATATATAAATGCGCAATAAACATTCTTAATGCTAAAGATTTATGAGAGAAAAGAAAAACTTAATTCAATAATTCATATTACAAATTTACATCAATATTGTTTAGTCAAAAAAAGATGAGAGAGTAAAGTTTATTATTATTTAGAGTAGATATAAAACACAACATAAAATATCTTCATAGTTGAAATCATTAGTTAATTGAAGCTAAACCACCATGGAGAACCTGGAAGCACTGGACGGCCGTCTCGTCCTATTATGGGACTCCTCAGCAGTGCGCATCCGCGATCCTGCACTCGCAAGATTCGAACCCAGGATCTACCAGTCTCGCGCCAGAGCACTTAAACGATAGACCACTGAGCCGGCATCCAACGGTATTAATGTCTAACTTCAACCAATTCACGATGTTTGAGCAACCGTTCACCGTTCCTTGAGTTCTAGTGGG
>NC_031502.1:48229799-48236471 GCF_000237925.1 Schistosoma mansoni
GCTTCCAGGTTCTCCATGGTGGTCCAGCTTCAATTGACTCATGACTTCAACTATGGAAATACTGAAATCTCCACAAAACCCCTTCTGATGTAAAAAAAATATTTCACAATGATCTTAGTTTCATATTACTCAAGTGAACGACACAATGTTGTCATGTATATATTGGATTTCCATTAAAGTTCTGTTTTGCTATTTATAGAAATGAGTCTTATACAGATCATTCAGTTATTAGCTTTTAAAGTAAAAATAGACAGTAGTCTAAATAAGTAGTTAATAAGCAAGGTCATGGATTAATGGGGTATGGAGCACACACACCAGAGAGAAGGATAATATAAGAATGCTCATCCAAATGGCATTGACTAGTTTTAGAATTATATCAATAAAAGTCATCAGTCAGTTTAGTTGATAAACGTTGGAAAAAAACCTAAAACTGAATGACTATTTTTATCTGGCAATCTATACATAAGAATAATATTATTCATTGGTTAATTGTATTACTACTTCAAATAAAATTGTAAAAAAATACATTTTTGATTGTTGCCTACTTTTTAAAATTAAAGATTATACAGAACATTCTGTACATTTACAGTATTTTCAATACAATCAGAACTAATCATTATATGTGAAAATTATATTTGAAATAATCTCAGCCATTGAACTTTAAATAATTCCGTTTCGTCCAGCTAATTTCTTTATATTCGGCGCCCAATTTTTGTCAATCTATTCGTTCTAATCTTGACGAATATTCGTATAAATCAGAACTAATATTATCTACCTCTTCGAAGTCTATAAGTCATTCATTGTTTTGAAAATTTAAGACATTAAAAATCAAATGCAACGAGTGGTAGTTTTAAAAAGTGAAAACTGACTTGGATTTTGAACTCAACTGAAAACAAAAATGATATACTCGTGTTTTGATCTGATTTTGTTTTTTTTTCTAGCATTCTTTCCAAATCAACTTCTATCTTAGTCCTTCCATGTCATGATTAATTATTTATATACTCTTGGATGCATTTGAGTATCTACATGTAAACTTATAAGTTTTAGTGGATATATGGAATTAGTTTACTTTTCTGTTACTAAATATTCGATTGCAGTATCAAGATATTACTTCATGGAATCGTTCTGCTTACTGGGACTGATCTTTTCTATACAAACAATTCAGCATAACGAAAGATACTAAGAATCTATTATCACAATATATATATACCATTTATAGTGCAGATTTATTCCTGATTTGTATTTGTTCATATAGTTCTAAGTTGGACGTATTCATTTCGTGACTAGAAAAAGTTTCTAGTTAAACTTTTCTCATTCATGATTGTTTTTTTTTAATGAAATTAACATCAAAATACACCTATCTACTGATCGATAAAATAAGATACAAGGTAATATATAGCTGACTTCGGTTATAAACAACCAACACATATCTAGTTTTAATGAAATGAAGGCACCTCAAAATCGATAAAGATATGAGTTGTGTAATCGATATGAAAATGTAAATTTACAATGATAATGATAGCAATAAAATCAGTGTAGACAAATGAGATAAAACAAATAAATATTCAAATTTTAAAATATGAGAGTAATATTTATTTCATATAATTGTGTAAACAATGCAGAGTCCTAATTGATGAAAGGATTTCAAAATGAAGTACTCTGACAATAGGGTATCAATATTCACGTAGATTTAACCTCGATTCTGTAAGTCCATGAAGAGCATGTCTTATGAAGATTACTGACAAATAGGATCTTGGATACTGTTTAATATTAAAGGGATGACGAATGGTGGAGATTTGTAGCTCAGGTGGATGATTTTAGTGGAGTTTTGTTCTCTGAGCTGGATAGTTTGGTCGTGGATCTTTCATTGTTATTTTGAACAACATCATCAGTATCAACTTCAGATAGAAGTGAAGTGTTTGAATTTCTCCACACATGGCTCACAGCTTATCCTGTAGATCTCGAACAAAACTCCACCAGAATGTTGAATATATAACAGCATATTTAATGGAGAAACACTCACGAACGTTATCATCAATCCATTAATCTTTGGTTATTTAAGTAAATATGTGCCTTCAAGTCAATCAGAAGCCTAAAATACCGTTGCAAACTGAGGCTTCAATGTAAGCCATTCGTAGAAACTGAACATATTCAATCGTGTACTTCGTAAATATGTTCCGAATTGACAAAAATCAACCATAAAGGTATTGTAACTATTGAAAATCGTTAAACAGTGGACAGTGACATAATCTATCTACAAAATTTTTTATTGAGAACAGGATTTATTGTCTTTACTATGTGAAAACCTAAACAGTATGATCTGACTACAATAATTTATTAGGGAAATATTCAGAAATATTTGTTTGTTTTTAAGTTAGAATAGTTCTTTAACTAATAAGAAACATAGTGTTCCTCTGCAATTCCAAATTCATGTAGCAATACTTTCTTTTTAAATATACTGAATCATTTTCGGCTCTGAAGTTCGTGAAACTATCAAAAGAAAAAGATGTTGGTTCAGTGGATTAGGCAAGTATTTCGCACAATGATTACATATATTAACCAATGATTTACCTTAGTGTATCGAAGATCGTTCTGTTATTATTAAATGGTTTACGTCATGTGCACCTAATTTAGAGTTTTATATATTGAGAGGTAATCGATAATGTTAAACATGTTAATAGTGATACCAAGGCATTTAGCATAGTACTTGGTTGATAAATTCAATCAGCAATGAAAATAGTACAGCATTATGATATTTATTACTAACACTAATAAAAAGGGTTCCAATTAAACCTGTGAAAACGTCAACACTGAGTTGGAGTTAGGTTCACCTGACGAGTACAAATTTGGATGAAAAGTGCACCTTGTATTTCACCATTAGCCACAATCTTTCCATTCTATAAATAGTTTCTACCATTTAAAGATCAATCCATTTGTACAAGAGATTAGTCTCAACTGATTATGAAGACCATTGACTAACATATAATGATTCCAATTTAAATCTATGACGGGTCAGTAGATTATTCAAGAGTTTTAAGTACATCTATGTGTTTAATATTTCAGTGAATATGTAATCAAGTTCAATCAAATATTTTTACCATTAATGTCTAAGAAAAACGAGAATAAATTCAGCAGAATAATCGCTAAAAGCATTCATTATTGAGGAAATTTAACGACTCTGAAAATAACCTTATGGAAACTAAGACAAAATTTAACCAGTTAAGATGCAAGATGTACTGATGAATAAATTGCCACGTAAATAGCCAAATGCATTAAGCTTAGGAGTTGTTGTTTGAATGAGAAAACGCTCTGTAGACATAATGATGGATACTCATCCAGATAGTTTTATTTAATTTTCAATTTTAAGAGCCTATAATCCACTTTAAAAAATTTACGCATCACATTGTAAACATTTTGATTCTTCATGTTTCTCACAACTTTTTCCCACAGAAAATGATTACTTTCTTATCTTCATTATAAAGACTGCGAAATTCCATCTCTGCTCTTCAGTTCTATTATGTTTATCAATTTTAAGCGTTTTATTTACTGAGAATTGTCAAGCGTAGTTTATTTCTTACGTATTACTTAATGAGATACGAGAAACCAGCCATTGTGTTTTGAATTTTGCGCAAAATCTGATAGGTGCTATCATAATTCCGATTGGTTTGTCTGTAAAGTATACTTCCATCCAATAATTGATGAATTAATACTTTACAATTGATAAACAGTGTTACTTAGTTTTCACCATGGACTCAACTGAAATCAAGGAAAGATTAAACGACTGTTGTATTATCAATTGAAACTCTTCAAATAGTGTTTACTCACATCACCATGTGAAATTGAAGTTGAAACCTTCATACCTTGATACCAACACAGTATGCTGGTTTCTAATGCATTGGCTATTTTTTGATACATCAAACATTTCCATCATATGTTATTTATCAAAGTTGAGAATATTTTAGTTACTTTTTATTCGGTACAAAGTATGGATGATAGATGTAATAGTTTTAGTAACTGAAACAGACTACCTGAAAAAAACCCTCGGAATAATGATGTTTTGGACAGTATTTTGTTGTTCAATCACTGCTAATACTAACTTTAAGTAATAACGAAAATATAAAAGTGTATCGAAATAGGATTGAAAAGGTGCAATTCATTCAATAAACTCATAGACAATTATTTAGGAAAGGATAATTTACCTTGAATGAATACAATATCATAGAATTGATGTGAACAGCGAAACAGGAAACCCTAACAAACTACGGATGCTATTTTCGGGGACGTTATTTCATTTAATTCGAAGCTTGTAAAACTGTGACATTTACTTTTGTCCCTAGTCTATTCTACAGATCATAAGCTTTCGTTTGATGTGTGATTCACTACCATAGCCTTTTCTGTTCCAAAGCTATTGTAATCTAGACGTAATCTTTTGTACTCTATTTTCTACTCTAATCCCCCAGTTTTGGAAATAATTGTATTTTCCTAATTATTGTACATTGCGGCCAGGTTACTCATCTATTTATTCATGTATCTTTTTACACTAATCTGAATTCGGGTACTAGATCGGGATTGGAATAAAGCGAGTAGTGTTCCAGTTATCTTGTCTTCTCACTCTCGCGTGCTTGTCAGCCAATCAGGGATAGAATAGTTCTCGTCTCTTTACTTCCACTTCAAACTCACGCATACTAGCCTCAAGGTTAGGCCAGTCAGCCTATCGCGTCAAGGTCTTATTCTACATTTGACAAGTTACCCTCGGCACGAAAATGGGTAGAAAGATCAAGAACGTAACAAGAATATTAACAGTAGATAATATTATTATAAATGAAATGAGTATGGGTTCATAATTTGTTAAATAAGAAGCACAAAATCAATAGGCATTAAATTATTTCTTTAATTTTAATTTAATTCACTTTGATATTTAGACATAGATACATTTATTCAGCTATGAGGCATAATTTTTCGTGTCATTTATGATAGTTACTAATCTATTAGTTAAATATGAGTTGTTGAAGCTGTGTTAGGCATACACAAACTTGCAATCAACTCATGAGTAATGAAAAAAAATATATGTAATCATTTTTAATGGGGTATGTCCATGAAATGTTATACTCTTAGCAATTCATTTATTTCCGAAGTTGATATCACGACCATACATCAATAGATACTGCTGAAGAATTAGACATAACAGTTAATCCATAAATCTCATATATTTCAAAATCTTTTCAGTAATAGTACAAATATAATATTGAAATAGCTTTCTTTAAGAAAAACAGGATTTTCCATAAACTTCAAGTCTTATATTACGGTTCACCTTTTCCTAATTTGGGTTAGTTAGCCGGATGTACTTACCCTAACCAGTGTATTGATGTTTCCACATGGAATTATTCAAGCTTATTTATTATTACCTTAAACACCAGGATATTGTTCTATTAAGATACATAATTATGTTAAGCCATCAACGAGAATGATATTTATCACTAACAGTAAGGGTTTTTACTTTCCTGTTGTTGATATTAAAAGCTTTGATAAATATGTATCCAGATGATGAGTTTCAAGTAGAATGAAACGTATTTTTTTGAATTTCACTTCTAACCACTCTCTAAAAACCTACAAACAACTTGTAAAGTTCGGTACTTATTCAAGGATGTCATATAACATCAGAAACTAGGTAAATCTGATGATGAATATATCAAAAACAGATAAGTAACAACATAATTTACATGGACCAATGCTATAGAATGTTTTTAAAAAAGGCTGATACTAACTACACAATACAATTAACAGTTTACTACTTTCGTGAGATAATGTTAACACACACAAAATATACGTGCCGCCTACTGTTTTTAATTATGTGGATTGTAAGTTATGAATAGGTGATTATGAAGTGATTTCTTTATGTACATACTATATATTGATCAGAGAAATGACGGATGATATTTCTAAAGAAAAAGTAAACAAAAATACACGTTTAGGACCGATATTTATTGATCTGTTTAACTCATTAGTGATCGTGCTCAATCAATAAGTTGTATGAATAGTAGTTACTGAAAATACATATATTTTATAATTAGTTAGTTAAATAAACTGGAAAACGATTGGTAATTGTAGGGTTTTGTTTCTTCAACAATACACAATTTAATATGTTCATTATGTAATAATGATTTCATTCTGTTACATGAACACCTTTTATTTAAGAATAATTCAAGCAAACAAAGAACCATTAACACTATAAAGTTTACAGAGCAGAAAATAAGAGAGAAAAATGGATACACAAACCAAAATGATCATAACAACAGTAGTCAAGAAAACTAGAACAAAAAGTTAGAGTGGATAAGCTACAACATGCAAACGAAAGACATTAGAAGATAAAGAGTAAGAAATTTATATCCATCACCGATACCGTTCATAAGCCATATCAGTTAACTTGACCAAAAACTAATCACATTAGTATTTCGCTCATCAACTATGAATACTACAACACCTTACTGGATGTAAATCAACATTATGAATTGATACTATGTTTTAGTTTAACGACT
This sequence comes from Schistosoma mansoni, assembly GCF_000237925.1. Classification (NCBI taxonomy): domain Eukaryota; kingdom Metazoa; phylum Platyhelminthes; class Trematoda; order Strigeidida; family Schistosomatidae; genus Schistosoma; species Schistosoma mansoni. The sequence goes on from NC_031502.1 coordinate 48,236,336, forward strand.
CTTAATAGTATTAAGCAATAAAAAGAGATTTTTCTACATTTAGCTAAGTTATCTTTATCGGAAGGGGTTTTTGTGGATATTTAGTATTTTCATAGTTGAAAGCGTGAGTCAATTGAAGCTAGACCACCAGGGAAAA
>NC_031502.1:48236671-48256763 GCF_000237925.1 Schistosoma mansoni
TTTTCCCTGGTGGTCTAGCTTCAATTGACTTACGCTTTTAACTATAAGTTATCTTTACATAAAGTTAGCCTTGTTTGCGCATTTATTTCACAACAGACAAACAATATTTGGGAAAATATGAGCTTACATACTTTCAGTTTATATATAGACCCCAATTTCAAGAGGTATGCTTCACACTTATATATATATATATATATATATATACATGCTTAGAGTGATATTTAATACTTTCATACGACATTAACAACAACTAATCACTTTCTTATTTACTAGTTACATGAAAAATATTTTGTCGTGAGATTAGTTTTAAGAATTATAGTAGACAAATTATTCACTATGGAAGAAAAGATGGTCTTAGTTTATATCTATAAGTAAAATATTATAGATCTGATCACTGAAAGAACCAATCAATTTTATCCAAATATTGACTACGTACCTAGTGACTATACAATATAAACATCAATAATTATCGGAACAGATTATAACACCACTCGTTTGAAATATTTGTTGACCTCTCAGCTTTGTTTTTAAAGTCTTTATCAGTAGTGTTTCTAATATACTAGTAATACCTTAGTTGTTTAGACCAATCACTTTTGGAAGAAATAGGTAACGTTGGAAATGTTCAAGCTGGTTATTCGGTAGTTTAAAATCATATGAAAAGTATCTATATCTATTATCTTAGAAATATCAATAACACTTTGTCTAATATTGATGTATCTTTATGTTCATAAAAAATCATGTATTTCACACCTGCTTTGCTCAAAAAACTTGAACATTGTTTAAATGAGCTGAGTACATCGCTTAGTGTCAGACGAGCTGACACCTACAGTAACAAGTTATTATGGATGGCAGAAAGAATTGATAACCATTCATACTTATCGCTATTAATTGTTAATCTAACTTAACGGCATCGAAGGAGTTTACTGATCCAACTCGACGACAATAGATTTAGAAAAATTTATGCTTAATAAAGTGAATAATCTCCAACAACATAATGATCAACAGGAAACTACAAAATAAATAGATCTGGCGTTTGATTTCTCCACACGTGTCAGGCTACCGTCTACTACAGTATATGAAGCTAGCTGAAATGCGACTACACATTAAAAACAGCTATATTCTACTAAAACAAAGCAAATGATCTAAGTGACATACCACTAACTATATGTTTGGTCATTTTTTCAATCGAATTAAAAAAAAATTATAATGGCTGATGAGGACATCAACTAATATTCGGCAATTGAGAAGTGATTATCACTATAAATCTTGAATAGACCAGTTCCATTGAATCCACGGTATATTGAAGCAGCATACGCAGAACTTCCTATACCTGTCACTCTAGCAACAATCGAAGAAATTCGTATGGTCATTAGATAAATGAAGAGTGGAAGAGCGGCACAACCTGAAAACACGATAGATGAAGCACTGAAGTCAGACAGTGAAGTAACTGCAGACATGCTCCATGTTTAATTCAGAAAGATTTCAGTGAAAGAACAAGTGCCGAAGGACTGGAAAGAAGGACACCTCATCAACATACCAAACAAAGGAGATCGGGACAAATATGAGAACTACAGAGTAATCACACTACTGTCAGTGCCACGAAAAGTTTTCGACAGAGTGTTGCTGAACCGGATGAAAGATTCATTAGACGCCCAAATTCGAGGTCAACACACTGGATTCTTTAGAGATCGGTCGTGCACAAACCAAATCACGACACTTTTATTTATTTAAACACATACATATTGGTAGAAAAGGGCACCAGATACATATGCGCCACACAAAATAATGAAAGTAGGAAGAGAAGGGATGAAAAGATAAGGCGGACTGAAATGTACAACCGAAGACTCTTTCAGTTAAGAAAGTTAGAACCATTCTTTATGAAGAAAGTAAAAGAAGGTTACAGCAGGATCCCCACTGGCTTCTATTCTGAGCCATATCTGATAACGTCTCTAGCCACTGTGTTGCACCATCTCTCGGACCCCAGCCAGGGAGTCGGGAAGGACCAACAGAAGCTAGCCCTTTGCAGCTTTCTCTCATACCACGACACCGTGTCATACACTGACCTCCTCTCCGCTTTTTCCAACCAGTCCCAGAGTCGGCAAATAATGCACGACGCGGAAGTCTCTGGGACGACATTCGTAAAACATGTCCAAGCCACCGAAGTCGGTGTTTCAAGATGGTGACACCAATTGAATTATTGTCTCTGCGCCCGAACACACGATGCCAAACCTCTGCATTACTAACATGGTGTTGCCACTGGATGTCAGCAATCCTTCGGAGGCAACGATGATCGAACACAGAGAGTCGTCTAACATCCTCAACTCGGAAAGGCCAGGTTTCACAAGCATAGAGTAAAACTGCTCTCACCGACGCGTTGTAGATCCGACCTTTTACAGCCAGACTAACATCACGAAGGCGCCAAAGATGGCCCAGATTGGCATAAGCCGCTCTGGCTTTCATTATACGTGCATCGATCTTATCACTGACGCCACCACCAGTAATTATGCAGCTACCTAGATACACAAACTTCTCAACTACTTCAATCTGCTCACCACCCAAGATGAGTACAAGATTAGAATCCTGCCAGTCTTGTAGGAGTACTTTGCACTTGGAGGGTGCAAAGCACATGCCGTACCTGCGGACACTGATCGCCAACTGATTAGTTGCAGATTGCATGCCTTGAGTATTGTCGCACAATATCATCCGCATACTCAAGAACGAGAAGTCGTTCTCCAGGCAGCAGATCCACACCGCCATTACTTACATCCATCAGAGCTGTTTCCAGGATGTCATCGATGGCAAAGTTGAAGAGGGATGGTGAGATCGGGCAACCCTGCCTAACCCCGCTGCTCGAATGGAACAAGGGAGAATGGTGGTTGTATGCCCTCACTCTGCCTGAGGTGTTCGTATACAGGGCCTTTAAGATGTTAATGAACTTCTCAGGCACACCCTTCTTCAATAGACAATCCCAGAGAACAGTCCTGTCCAACGAATCGAAGGCAGCCCTGATATCAAGAAACACTACGACTGTTGGCCTGCGATAAGTATGATGGTGTTCTAACATTTGGCGGAGGGTGAAGATGTGATCAATGCATCCTCGACCAGAACGAAAACCAGCCTGCTCCTCGCGAGTCAATCGTTCTCGGGTTTTAAACAACCTACGAAGAATGACAGAAGCCAATAGTTTAGACGCAATCGGAAGTAGTTTATTTACTTTATTTTATTTAAACACATACATATTGGTACAAAAGGGCACCAGATACATACCAGATGCAGCTGCTGCTTCCAGCTCATTAGCACGCTCAAACCACCAGGCTTCTCGGTCCTTACGCAAGCTTTGCCCGATTTCATTACGTAACAGCCTTCGTTTGTGGTCATACTCACGGTCACCCGGAGTAGACCGACGGGCTTCCATCAGTTGTAAGGAGCCAGAAACCCAGTGCTTATAAGCAGGACGTTTCGCGAAGCCGCAAGCGACTTTACTCGCCATTTTCATGGCGTCATGAAGATGCAACCAATGCTCATCTATACTTTTCGGTGGGATGGTAGCTAGCCTAGAAGCTAGCTCCGCTCCATACTTACTTGCAACAGAAGTTGCAGCCAGTTTACTAACATCGATCCGTTGATGACGGTCGATCCTTCGGCCACTGAAAAGTAAGGTGAGATTGGCGCAGACCAGAGCATGATCAGACTCCAGATAGGTACTCCAAAAGGAGCGGCAGTCTTGTACACAACCACGCCAGCGGTAGCTGATCGCGATGTGATCAATCTGAGTCCAGGCTTGGGATGCAGAGGGAGGACGCCAGGTGGCACACCGGCGATGACTGTGCCGGAAGTTAGTGCTGGCCAGAAACAGGTTGTGGTCTGTGCACAGTTGCAGCAAACGGTCCCCGTTATCTGTCCTGCGACCAACAAGTCCCCATAGGCCACCTAAACGACTCTCTTCTGTGCCTAGACGCCCGACCTGTGCATTCAAGTCTCCGGCTAGTACTACAATATCTGTCGAACACGCTTTCTGAAGAAGAACAGTTAACTGGTGGTAAAACACATCCTTGATTGCATCCGGGCTGCAATCTGTCGGGGCATAGGCGGAGATGACGAAAAGACACCGATTCTCACGCCGATTTCTTCTCACTTTGATGGAACTTTCTAATCTAAGAGCACATAACCGACTGTTAATGGGGATCCAATCGATTAGTGCTGCCTCAGCTCTAGTGCTTAGTGCAACACCAACGCCAGCAAACCAGACGAAGATGCCACAGAGTCCCCGGTTAAGCGCACGTGAAACAAGCTTTTCGAAGCGACAGATGGAGAGCGGATTTGTAGTACTTCACTAGAGTCTTGAATACGGGTCTCGGATAGACAACAAACAACAATATTAAGACTTTCTAAAGACATAGCCAGCCCCATCTGTTGTCCGATCTGCATTAGTGTGCGAACGTTGAAGGAAGCCAGCTTGAACGGCGTACGTGGTTTCAGGAAGACTGCTTCAGTATTCGTAATCGGTGGAAGCATTCACTTTCAACCAGACAGTGACTGGAGATCGTTTAGATAGGACAGAGTTTCCACCATGGACGAGCTACTGCATAAGTTGGAAAGGAAGGATACACAATTTGGGGATAAAGGGAGTGAAAAAGCGACGTAGTAAATAATAGTAATAATAATAATGGTAATAATAATGATAATGTAAATTGTCTTTCTTCTATTAGGAACGAGAGCAGTGTAGTTAGTGGAGTGCGTCATTTCATTTCATTTGTGTATGGGCTGTGATACTGCCCGGGTGCCCAAACCGAAGCAGGTGGTTTTCTTAGGGGGCCACACCCCGAGCCTTTGACCTAGAGGTCTAACCCACAAGGCAGTGGAGCATCGTGAGGAGATGCAGTTCCATGGTAGCCGGTGACCAACGGTTAGTTCGTACGCCATTTGTTCCTTCAGGATACTGGAGCCCATGTGCACCATTGGTTTGGAATCAGGGTTTTCCAACTCCCCTAGGTGGACTCGCCTTGTCCACCAACCCGGTTAAAGCGCCGACTGAATAGAATTGGTCACTATACATCAACTTCCTCCACTGTGAGAAGGCGTTCGACAGCGTGAATAGAAGAACCTTGTAGAAACTCCTTCGACACTATGGAGTGAATAGCTGAGAAGATTGTCAACATCATACGGAATTCATACGATAGACTACACTGCAAAGTCGTGCATGGAGGACAACTCACAAATGCATTCGATGTGAGGACTAGTGTCAAACAAGGCTGATTACTGTCTCTCGTCCTTTCTCTTTCTTCACATGGTTGACTGGATCATTAAGACTTCAATATCTGAGGAGAAACACGAAATACAATGGACAGCTTGGGTGTTACTAGAAGTTTTGGACTTCGCAGATTGAGTATCTCTTCTATCCCATGCACACACACGAACAGATGCAGGTCACAAAAGCCAATGTAGCAACAGACTCTGCATCAGTAGGCCTCAACATACACAAAGGAAAAAGCAAGGTCCCCAACTAAAACACGGAGAGCACCAATCCAATCACACTTGATGGAGAAACTCTGGAACACGTGGAAACGTTCACTCACCTGATCAGCAGCATCATCCATGAACAAGGAGGATCTGATGCACACGTACATGAAAGAATTGGCGAAGCAAGGACAGCATCCCTATAGTTGAACAACATGTGGAACTCAAAACAACTGTCAAACAATATCAAAGTCACAATCTTCAATACCAACGTCAAGACAGTTCTATTGTATGGAGCTGAAACTCCGAGGAATACCACAATCATCATCAAAAACGTACTGGTATATCTCAACAATTGTCTACGCAAGATACTCAATGTTCGTTGCTGAACGGATACCATCACCAACAGCCTACTATGAGAGAACAAACGAGCTCGCAGTTGAGGAGGAATTTAGGAAAACACGTTGGAAGTGGATAGGACATTCATTAAGGAAATCACCAAACTGAATCGCGAGGCAAGCGGTAACTTGAAATCGTAAAGGGAAACGGAAAAGTTGAAGACCGAAGAACACATTGCGTCGAGAGTTAGAAGCAGACATGAACTGAATGCACAGTAATCGAAGAAAGTTGAACTTTAAAATCACTACAACAATTACACTAAGCAATGTCAGCTAGTTCGCATTACTTGTCGAATGCAAAGTGAACAAAATATAACTTATTAACTATGTACAAATTCATGACCTAGAGTGAAATTTCTGTTTATCTAATATAAAGACTAACAATATAAATGAGATGTAAACTGGTGAAGTAATTAGTTAGTAAGTGATTTCCTTAAAGGATCAAATTATAGGGTTAACGAACAGTGAGAATTAACTTTTATCAGTCTTGAGCCAGAGCCCTTAACCGATTTATTAAAAAAAAACACATTCGAATGGTAGGAAAGAGCTCTATAATTATACAAATTAATCATGAATAACAAAACAAAAGTTATCAAATAGACACTATATCCATTAGTATACAAAAAAGGCACATAAACGATAAGGTGTTTTTCTCTAAAAAACAAAAAAAGAATAAAAATAGTAACCTGAAAGAGGGAAGACCAAGTCTACTCTTTACAAGCCTGAATTGATGCATCTAATTATAAATTCATCATTGTTAAGTAATAAGATATTTATTTTTTTTTAAAAAAAGTACTAAAAATAGGAAAAACAAGTTAATTACTACTATAACTTCAGTTTAAGATTAAATGGGATAGTATGAAAAAAATATGTTCATTTCAAGAAATAAATTTACTAAATCATTGCATAATGAATAAACTACACTGTATAACTAATACTGTATAGCTAATTGTTATAAGGAAAATTATAAAGTACTGAAATTAATAGAAATTTGATTAGAAAGATTAAGGAATATGATATAACTATTCGTTAGAATGTTAGTCTTTGTATACCTGTCACATACATGTATACATAAGCTAGATTCCATTTTATTCTATCAATGAAAGAGCGAAATTTGATTTTGCATGTATATATATAGGATTACCGGGATTTGGCACACAAGAAGTCATATGGGTTATCTTAAAAGTAGTGTATAACATTTTTATCAAAAGTTAATAACATTTTTTCAAAGTTGAATTCATGATCTACCAGATGATTTCCCACGAGATGAACCAAACGATGGTACTATTGGCTTTCGAATGGTGCTAGTAGTTCCTGAAGTACCAGATGATAAACTGATTCTAGAAGGCACTGGTCTTTGGTTTTGTTGTACAGTTAATGATACTGATGATTTAGGAAGGGACTTTGTAGAATTAGATGTCTGGTTTGTTTTAATATTGCTAGAAGAAACATTACTAACACTGCTATGAATGCTGTTATTTGAGGATGGATTATTTCTGTGTGAAGGAGGTTGAGTTTTGTTTATTGGACGATCAAAAGAAGAACCTTGTTCAGGACCAGTTATACTAGTTTTACGTGAACCAAGACGACTACTTATGCTCATTGAAGGCATTTTTTGAGATAGCATTGGAAGACGAGAAATACTTCCGTTAGGAACAGGGATTGATGTTTTTGAAGGAATTTTCAAGCCTGATTGTCTGTTTGGTATTGTTTTGTACATATATTTTAATTTCCTAACTATGTTATTACACATGAAGTACGATTATTTATCATTATACACTAGAATAATATTGATGGAAGTATTGTCTTAACTAGGTAGATTACTACCATACGGTGATACAATACGACTTTGTATCTTCATCATGTTTCATAGGTAACGCAGTATCTGAATTGTTTTCCAACACAGTAACACGACTGTTTAACTCATAAGCATCAGGCTGGTGTTCATTTTCCTTAGGTTTCATCATTTCATCATTTGGATGAGATATGTGTGCTACACTGTTGCTTCCTTGAGTGGTACAATCATTTATGGTATTTACGGTACTATCTATACTGTCTATAATGGGTCTGAGATTTTTTAATTCATCTGCTTGTGATGTTGAATCACAGTCATAGACGCACTTGAAGTCTGGAGCATCGTATGTAGAATTTAATGGTTTAGAGGGTGAAGTTACAACATCTGCTTGATCCAGATTTGTACTCGAATGCACATCCGCAATCATATTGACTTTAGGTTCGCAATCTACTGAACTTGATAATGGTTTAAAACATTCCTTCGCTATAATAGTATGTTGACGTTCTGGCCTACCATTTGTATCCTCAATTGCAATTTCTTCGTGACTGTGTGTTGCGCTAACCCCACAAGAACTTAAACCACTGCCTGATTTTTGCCCAATACTACCAGCGGCACTACTTTTGTGTTTACGATGTTTCTCATCTCCAAAACTCGACTCAGTAAGTGAAGTGTTGGAACAATCTAATTTACTCCTACTACCACTGTGTTCACGTAAGTGAGTTTCCTGGAGACGAGCTAATTCAAATACATCTGAGCTTCGCATACTAGAGTAAGATGCGTTAAATTTCTCAGAAAGTTTGCGACCTTTCATAACTAATTCAGTTGCAGAAAGCGATTGAGATAATTGATTAACTCCAGATGAGATATCTAAACTTCTCGTTACATCTATGTCACCTTCATTATCCGACATGGGCAGAGAAGCGGTCAATGCATGAGATCTAGAAAGTAAGGCAGGTACCTTAGGAATTGACTCATTGAGAGGATAATCATTCGCCTCTTTCAGTAAATCCATTTGCTCCTTTGAGTAGGTCCGTGAAAGAACGGAGTGTTTTTGACCACTAGCCTTTTGATAAGGGCTACTAGTAGCGCCTGGAACAAGCAAAGAGTCATTAGGCTTTGAGGAAATTTTGCGGTTACTAATATTAGGTGAAACATTATTATTCGGAGTCGCAGGTCGTTGAGATCTATGTAACTGAGGTAATCCTGAATAAACGGCTTGGGAGAAAGGTGGTTTGGGTTTTTCACAATACATAGCACTATCAACTTCTTGAGTTCTAGCATCAAAGACTTCACGTAAAGGTAACTTTCCACTGTTATTTTGTTTACGTAAAGCATATGTACCATGCAAATTAGCGTACTCTCCAGCTGAACTGTTTAAACTGCGGCGAAGATCTAACTGGGGATCAATGTTCTGTATATCACGATTTGGATGTGACAAAAAATTTTTAAAATCCATAGAACCATTCACAGACAGCGTTGAATGGTATATTTGGCGATCACTATCATTTAGTCCTACTTCATTGGGAGAGTGTTTCCTCAGTGATGCCTCTTCAATTAGCCCTTTGATTTTTGCCAACTCATTTAATCGGTTCAAAAGATGATAAGAATTATTACAGAATTCTGGATCTCGATCAAATGGCGTGCGATACCAAATTTTGCAACTGGCTTCAACATCTAAAATAGCACCTTCATCTCTGTTTCCATTTGAGTCTACCTCAATTGGATTACGTGATGGGTCTATCCACCAGTCGCCTCCACCACCTAGTCCCAGATTAGCTTCCACAATATCTAAAGTTTCTTTGTTTAAAACAACAGGTAAAAGAAGCTCAAATGCATCATTGGAATTCTCTACTGATTGATTTTCTTCATTAACTAACAATGATGGTGCGTTGATCGAAGATAAAACAATTTTAGTTTCTTCAGAGAATGCAGGATTCGATTGCATTTAAGTTCTAAAATGATCATACAAATAAAAGCGAAGCAAATTAGTCGAACGAAGTAATTACACAGTCCAACAGTCATATACAACACAGAATGTGGAACAAATATACAACGACCCAAGTTGCATTACCACATCAGTGGACTGGAACGAAAATAAAATGAAAAACCAGGGAACCGGAATAAAACTTATAGCAATGACAACCAAAATTACTAAACATAAAGTACGTGGTTAGAAATAAAGAGATGAAATAGTAAATACTTTTAAAACTGTTTTAAGAATAAATCCACAGATGTCACTACGATTAGTTTCCAGAAGTTACCTACCTAAGTGAGTCCATCAGTCATATGCAACGTAGAACCTGGAATATGTGTACATCGGTTAGAGTTGTCACACCTCATCAGCACAGCGATATGAAATCGTCAAGGGAAATCCTAGAGTGAATAGATAATAACGTTATTGGTGGAAATAGAAAAGATCAGGTATCAAAGACTCGATTCGAGAAAATACAAATAAGTGAAATAAAAAATCATAAAGAATTGAGAAACTTATGATCTAAGGAAAAATGGGTGAATGCATATGTACTGTTATGAGTGGTTCTAGGCCATCTCATCCAAAATCTCCAACCACTGATTTCAATAGTCACGCGGACTCCGACCACGTAGTCTTCATCTATCCATATGGCTCAGTCCAACAGTCAGTGTCTTTATGGACTGATGCTATGTCTTGATTTGGTAACCCTTGGCTCTTTTCCAACCTACTTCTACATCAACTGCCATTGCGCTATCGAGGTAGTCGGTGGATGAGGATACGTAAAACATGTCCTAACTACTTCAGTATATAAGCATTCATTGTCTCGCCAATCGATTTACCATACATACATAGTAATCTGGGCCTAACCTCAGAATCGCTAACTCGATGGTTTTAAAATATATGAGCAATGGTTCGAAGATATTTAAGATCGAATATTAATAACCTACAAATATCCTACATTTTCAAAGGCAGAGTGAACTGTTGAACGGTTAACTTATCCTTTGGTTAAGAGGTGGATACTTTGCCTAAGCAATAAGTGATCCAAGTTGATAAAACCCAACCGACTTTCCTGGATTCTTGACGAGATTTCAACGGACACCAACCCGCTAGGGCTGATGAAAATTCCAGGATAAGAGAAGTGATCGACAGGGCCAACCACTCTACTTCCCATCATTAGCTCAGGAGTCAAAGCAGACTATTCCTGAAGCAACGTCCTGCATTTAAAGAAAGAACCACATCTTAAACACGTTTGGATTGTTGCTGAAAGCGATCAAAAGACTGTATCACCTCCGAGTATTTACCCAAACTGAACTGCATGATTCGCATCTTCCAAGTCAACAAATGAATCTCTTTGTAGGGTATCAATCTCCAAAAAGTTAGATGATGAAAGATCCATTCCTAAAAGAATACCTACGATAAACTTAAATAAAAAGGGGGGAAATGAACGACTCTGACGAACACAACTTGATGTCATCAGTTAGGATGGCAGTTTGTTACAATCTCTGACTCAACAGGTAGCGTTCGAATGGAGAGCCTGTACAAAGCTAACATATTCCTTTGATACGTTCTTAAATGATAGATGGTACCGTAAAACTTGTCGATCTATGAAGTCAAATGCTACCCTAAGGACAAGGAATGCAATCATGGTTGGAGTCTGTAGAAATGTTTGTGCTCCAAAACCTGGTGTGAGACGAATGTTTGATTCACACATCTACGTTCAAATTTGAAACCACTCCGCTGTTCCCAAGCCTTGGTTAACCATAGGGCAATTATTGAGGCTATTATTTAAACTGACTCCTCAGTGTCTGTCATAAAAGGACTTTTGTCCTGCGTTACTGACTGAAACGATTAGTGGTCGAAATTAGTCAGATAAAATTAGGTCTAGTTCTCAGACTCTAGCTAATCTCTCAATCTAACGGTTAAAACTAGACCTGAGTCCTTAAAAATCTCAGGGGTCAATCTATAAAAGCCTTCTACTCCTCTTCGCTTTAGATTTAGCTATGGCTTTTTCTACTTCATAAAGATCTAAAGAGCTTGTGTAATCATTTCATTCAGGTTGCTTAGTAAATTAGGCAACTGAAGAGTAGCTGGTGAGCAGTTAAATTGTTCTCGAAATCGTCTTACCTATAGTTTTAGTATCCTTGGTTGAGAACGGACCATCTTTTTCAGAAATAATCTTAATAACTCCCGAATTTTTAATACCGCTTTATTTGATAGTTCTGAAAAGTCATCCAGTGTTATCAATCGCGGTTGACTTTTTCACCGCTTTTGCCTTAGCTATCCATCACTACTCATGATCATTACGTATACCTTCTGTCAGTCTAAGTTTGAATTGCCTTTACTCCATATCGTGTTCGGAGGTTGACGGGATGAGTTTTCGAGCACCTATCACTCCGGCAAACGATGTTGAAGTCTACTGACATCTTAAACTTTCGGTTGTAGTTACTAATATATCACTGCTATTCTCACGGCTGTCCTGATACCATGCCAACCTAGATCGGAGTGAGCATTACTTTGACGATTGACTAACTGCTTCTCTAGTTGTTAATGATATGCTTTTGGTCTTTCTGTAGTTTAAGTGAGCTCTAAAGGATTTTATTGCTGTGGCTTTTCTATGTCCAGTACGACACGAATACGTGCTCGTACTATGGCATGGTCTGTGTCTAAGCACGTGCCCTAGGATGAAGGAGATTCTTCTATTGCAACTCTCCATCGATGGCTGATGTTGATATGGTCTATTTGTGTCTATCATTGAGTCAATAGTGGAGGTCACCATATCAAACTGATCATCTACTTCATCCGAACTGTAATCAGTGAGAGCGTAGGCACAGATGACAAAGGGGCAACGGGGTGTGTTCTTATCATTATGCGTTCTTACTTCTCCATTTGGTCGGACAGCACACCAGAGAGTCTATTGAGATTCAATCTACGAGAACCCGTTCAGCTCTGGACTTAGTGATGCGCTTACACCAGTGAGGTTACGAGAGGTAACAATCAAGACTTTAGATACAAGGAGGGTAAATTGTGCTGATTCTCCGTAACAACTAGGTGAGGTCAAATAAATGACTACACCTGGATCCTATATGTACCTCCAAGAAAAAACATACATCTATGGCACGGGATCCTAAAGTCTTTGTTAAAGACGCCTGTTGGCCTAGTTGAAATAAGGTAGGAACATTGAAAGCTCCAACATGTGTTTTACAGTGCGGTTTCGGGAGGCCAGGAATCACATCTTGCGAACTCGAATAGTTGGCACTGGTGGTGCATGGGGATAAAATTATAAGAAAAAGGTGGGTTTTGGTAATGGAAGCAAAGGGATTTGATAGTGAACAAGAGGATTTTGATTGCTGTTAGAGGTATGAGGGCGGTCTTTACTTAACAGTTCTTTACACTATGGAATGATATTTCTTCCCGAGGGATCTGGGAAGGAAACTAGATTAGTAGTCGTCATAGCAGATCGACGCGAAAAAATCAATGGATACCTTAATCTATCCGGCTAAAAAATGGATGAAACATTTGGATTTCAACTGTTTCGTACTTTCTAGGCTTCAACGACTCATTGTGAATGTGTTATTTCACCAACCACAATCAAAAAAATATTTATTAACATACTCTAAATATAACTTCTAATGTTGAAAAATGTTGTGTTAACGAGTGAGAATACGACACTACAATAAGCACGGCTTTACTATTTATACAGAACAATTAGTGAGAGCAGAAAGCATGAAGTTACGAGTTTTGACAATAGATACCTTAAAAGCGGGACCTATCTCCAATGTAATATACGGATCAAAAATTTTCAGTGTTAGATGTTGACAATTTTAAAAGATGGAAACTTGAGATTTTCAAAATTAGTAAAGTGCACGGTATGCGTTTATGGCTATAATTCATCTGAATGTGGAAAAAAGCATCTAAGTAGTTATATGAAGGCTTCGCGGATAATAAAATAGTACCAATCCATGAAGCTATTGGCTTTCAAACTAAGCCTTATCAGCTGGTATCAACTTCCGGTTGGAACTTGAAAAATACTTCTAATTAATAGTTAGAGACGCTAAGCGATATAACGCAAAATATGTCGTAGTCGCATCTACTATCAAATGTCTGTTGATTCATAGTTGCTCGTTTCATTCATGCCGCTTGAACCGTGTTTCTCATGATTCGATTCGTATAGCAGTTCAAATTACTGCTTTCGTCTTGATTTTCACTTAGTTAATTTTCTTTCTCACTGTGCTGGTGAGGTTTTATAACTTCAGTCGATATGTATTTGTGACAGGTTTTACGTTGGTTTACCAACCTGAGAATTTTAAAATATTCCATCAGATTTCTAGCAACTAATTGAGGTAATCTAAGTAGATCTAGGTGTTTTAGTTTATTACCCTTAGATATATGAAAATGATAGTCTGGATTTTATAGATCAACGTAGTGAGTACTGGATTAGAAACAATCACTAAATACTTACTGTCTAACGATTTCTTACCTAGTATTAACTCGTTATTTGGATATGTCCATCAGTAATACTCCGCTACGGTCTTTATAACAGAGAATGACGGTAACGGGAAATGTTGAATAGTTTCGGCATAGTAGTAGTGGTCCTTTATGAAAACGCGTCAGATATTGTTCCATATATTCAGGTTTTGATAACTTAGTCGGCAGATAACCTTTGAGTTGACTTTATCTTTCTGCTAACTAAATTATTTTCAGAAGCAATCCCGACCTTTAATACATGTATCTTATTATTGGAGCCCTTGTTAATTCTGGACTTGTAAGTCTTATATGTGCTAGCATATCTGCAAAATTAGCTGTTTACAGCGTCCCCTTAGTCACGTTATTCGTTGTCTGATTTGACATATACTAAACCTTGTACCGGGTATCGCTTTCAATAGGGTACGTTTCGCCTTCGCTAATTTGTGTCTTTATATGCCTGGATTAACGGACGTAGGAAACATGTTTGCAAAACGCTCTCAAACTCCCCGATTATATCTCCTCATTCAATAAAGTGGTTGTGCGGATGAATACAAGTACGGCTAATCATTGACACATATTTCAACATTCCTCAAGACTTCAACTGAAAAAAACTACGGGAATTAAAAATCTGAAGAAATAAGGACTTCGAATGTAACTCCTTTCGTTATAAATAAGCTTTATATTGCCAAGTAAAGCCAACTCAGCCTGTAGCTTTTCTAGGGTTATTAACAGTCCCAAGGCCACATAAAGGAGGAGGGTTGAGCATGGGGTCACCAACCCCATCCCGTAGGAAACAATCTTGCTAAAAAGATGCTAACCAGAATAAAAAAATTAAGTCATCTAAAATAGGTCCTCCGAGTTGAACAATCTTCATTCAGAAGAATTATAACGCCTTATCGTGAAAGCCCAGATTCAAAAACTCGATGCCTCATCTAACAAACAGAGCAGCAATTAATATAGATACATGAAATTTTCGAACAATGTGAGGTTGGAAAGGCCAATCAAATAGCTGTGAAAATCAGAAGATACAACATGGCGGTTTTCCGAATAGGTGAAACCTGTTGGATCAGGGCTGGATAGAAAAGATTAGATTAGGGGAGATGCTGTTGTACTCTGGTCATCAAAAAGCAAATACTCCACACACTCAAGGAGTTGTACTGATAATGTCCAGAAGAGCATGAAAAGCATTTATTTGGTAGGATTCCCATGGATCCAGGATTAGCAAAGCATCCTCCAAAACAAAGAAGGAGAGAATCACAATGCATGTCACCCAATGTTATGCACTCACCAATGATAACAACGACGACAATAAAGATCAGTTCTACTCGAGGCTGCAATCAATCATAGCGAAATGCCTACGAAACAACCTCACCATCCTGATGGGAGATCTAAAAGCCAAAGTCACAATAGACAACACCGAGTATGAAGATATCATAAGACGACATGGACTGACTAGGATAAAAAACGAAAATGGTGAGATTCGCAAATCTATGTGCATTCAACACATTGGTTACAGGCGGCACAATCGCATACAAAAAACTACATGTGTCTCATCGGATCACACTACACAGAATTAGATCGATCATATTCGCATCCATAAACAAATAGGAAGGCCAATAGGTGTGAGAACTAGGAGAGGAGATGACATACCTTCAGATCACCACAAAAACTGGTGGTTGCCAACATGAAACTGAAGCTAAGGAGACACTGGACAACTGGGGAAACAGCATTACAAAGGTTCAATACAGCCTTCCTTCGACATACTGACAAATTCAACGAATTCATGATACAACTCAACAATAGGTTTCAGGTCATACAAAGACTACTCAAAGAAGGGAGAACTGCTATGGAGGACAACTGGGAAGAGATCAAAGGAGCACTAACTTCAACGTGTCAGGAGGTTCTGGGTCGTAACAAGCATCATCATCACAAGGAATATATCTCTATCAAAACTCTGGACAAGGCTCAAGAAAAGAAGAACGGGGAAATAGCAATTAACAACAGTCGAACAAGAGCAGAGAAAGTCAAGGCACAGAACGAGATGAGTCAGGGAAAAAGAAAGCAAGCCATTCATTGAGATTCAAAAACAAAGAGAAAGATGAATATAACACTTTGGGGAACTTTTGATTAGGCTAGATTCACTGAATGCACCGGACATCGAAGTGGCACACGTGGAACCTCCTATACTTGTCACTACACCAACAATCGACGAAATTGGTATGGTCATTAGATAAATGAAGAGTGGAAGAGCGGCACAACATGAAAACACGATAGATGAAGCACTGAAGTCAGACAGTGAAGTAACTGCAGACATGCTCCATGTTTAATTCAGAAAGATTTCAGTGAAAGAACAAGTGCCGAAGGACTGGAAAGAAGGACACCTCATCAACATACCAAACAAAGGAGATCGGGACAAATATGAGAACTACAGAGTAATAACACTACTGTCAGTAACAGGAAAAGTTTTCGACAGTGTTGCTGAACCGGATGAAAGATTCATTAGACGCCCAAATTCGAGGTCAACACACTGGATTCTTTGGGGATCGGTCGTGCACAAACCAAATCGCAACACTACGGACAATCGTTGAACAGTCGATTGAATGGAATTCCTCACGATACATCAACTTCATCCACTGTGAGAAGGCGTTCGACAGCGTGAATAGAAGAACCTTGTAGAAACTCCTTCGACACTATGGAGTGAATAGCTGAGAAGATTGTCAACATCATACGGAATTCATACGATAGACTACACTGCAAAGTCGTGCATGGAGGACAACTCACAAATGCATTCGATGTGAGGACTAGTGTCAAACAAGGCTGATTACTGTCTCTCGTCCTTTCTTTCTTCACATGGTTGACTGGATCATTAAGACTTCAATATCTGAGGAGAAACACGGAATACAATGGACAGCTTGGGTGTTACTAGAAGTTTTGGACTTCGCAGATTGAGTATCTCTTCTATCCCATGCACACACACGAACAGATGCAGGTCACAAAAGCCAATGTAGCAACAGACTCTGCATCAGTAGGCCTCAACATACACAAAGGAAAAAGCAAGGTCCCCAACTAAAACACGGAGAGCACCAATCCAATCACACTTGATGGAGAAACTCTGGAACACGTGGAAACGTTCACTCACCTGATCAGCAGCATCATCCATGAACAAGGAGGATCTGATGCACACGTACATGAAAGAATTGGCGAAGCAAGGACAGCATCCCTATAGTTGAACAACATGTGGAACTCAAAACAACTGTCAAACAATATCAAAGTCACAATCTTCAATACCAACGTCAAGACAGTTCTATTGTATGGAGCTGAAACTCCGAGGAATACCACAATCATCATCAAAAACGTACTGGTATATCTCAACAATTGTCTACGCAAGATACTCAATGTTCGTTGCTGAACGGATACCATCACCAACAGCCTACTATGAGAGAACAAACGAGCTCGCAGTTGAGGAGGAATTTAGGAAAACACGTTGGAAGTGGATAGGACATTCATTAAGGAAATCACCAAACTGAATCGCGAGGCAAGCGGTAACTTGAAATCGTAAAGGGAAACGGAAAAGTTGAAGATCAAAGAACACATTGCGTCGAGAGTTGGAAGCAGACATGAAAAGGATGAATAGGAACTGGAAAGGATTGCCCAGGACATAGTTGGATGACGAGCGCTGATAGACGGCCTACGTTCCTCTACGAGGGGTGACAGTTGTAAATAAATGAGTAAAGCCCCCTGATGAAGTGATATTATAGCCTATAGACGGACCAATGAGGTTAAGTGTGTTGGATTTTTGTGCGAAATTTATTTATCCATAGTTTAATAGCGTTTTTATATTATAGCCGACGTCATGGTCCCACAAACAATGTTTTTGTGTTAAGATACATGTTAGCTCGTAACTTTGGTGTCCATATAACCGAATCAAAAACTACTTATTTTATAAGAACGTCAGTCCGAATTGAGAGTCACCCAATTATTGAATGTCAAGTAAGTACATTTAAAGGACGTGATAATCCTTTTTAAAGTAATTCTTACCTTGGACGACTTCTCGGGAAAGCGAAAACCGACAAACGTATTATTCCGATAAAATATTCCTAAAGCCAACCTTCATGTATCAAATGCAGCGGGACGATTGGAGCGATATCACATTCGCGCACAAAATGAAGGAATGGTTCAAATGGTTCCGGGTAGAATAGAAGAAGCTTTCGCTTAACGGGCTTCCGTATCTAGTAGCAGTGGATCGCCGATACCTACAGGCAGGAACCTATGTATATTAACGATAAAAGAGGTAGAAGAAAAAAGTTGGTGAATCATTGTGAGATACTGTTCTTAGTTCTTAAGAATATGTCAAGTTTCCTCTGAAAGGATCCCTAGGAAGTCGCTTGGACTAGCTCAGCCAGCAGCGAATTCCAGCATTTGACTATTCTTAAGGAGTAGAAGGTAATTCTACGGTCCTTTCTGCCGTGTTATGTCTCCAGATTCTGGATGTTACGCCCAAAGTTCGTATTGGGACTAAGCTTAAGTAGGTGTTTAAGAGGATGCCCAGAAGTGTTTAGGATGCCGTAAATCATTATAATGTCACCTCTAAGGCTCCTATACTCCCATGGGTAAATGTTCAGTGATTGGAGGCGCTCTTCAGGCATTTTTGTTGCAGTTAGCGTTAGATTTCGAATCGTAGGGTACAAACGCTGCTAGATCTTCAGCTTGGGATACCCCTAGAGGGAAGTTGCCTAACTTGTAGCTGTAGTCTACAACATGTCCCAGATGGGTTACTTTACACTTGGAAATGTTAAGAGTAAGTTCGTTGCTGTCTCCCTAACTTTGATGCCGAGCCATATCCTCCTGAGGTGCCAAACTATCCTCTTCGTTACGTAGTTCTCTCCAGAGCTTCACATCATCAGCGAAAACCAATGAATCTGATGATGCCTGCTGCGGAAGATCGTTTATGCAAATTAAGGAAGAGGTTCTAGTACTTAAACACAGGAGTCCTCCCTAGGACATTCCATAGCCTGAGAGAAAGTGAAGTTAACGCCGACCTTAAGGTGTCGATTTTTTATATATGAAGTGAGACAATCAATTAAAGGTGATTTTATACCTAATTGTTTGAGCTTATTGATAAAACATATACGGTTGACCCCATCAAAAGCTTTTGAGAAGTCAACTTAAATGACGTCAACCTTCCCCTTGCGATCTATGATGGTTTTTTATCTGTCCACCGCGGTCAGTAGGTTAGTTATACGATAGTTAACTTTTCTGAAACCGTGCTGTCAGGATGAAAATAAGATCATGGATATTAAGCAGTCACGTGGACCGTCACATATCAGGGACTTCATATGCTGGAGGGTATTGAGAGAAGTGCTACTGGTCGGTAGCTTGAAGGTTCTCTGCGTCGACCTCCCTTGAAAATTGGTATAATATGAGTCCGTTTCCAATTTTATGGTAATGTGCCTTGGCTTGGCGAATGTGAGAACATCACGCTAGGCGGTATTGTCAAGATTGAAGCTGCTTCCCTCGGTTTAACTGAACGGATCATATCCGGGCCAGGAGAAGTGTCTTCTTTAAGGTACTGCACTCCCCAGTACACCACGTCAGCGCTCAGTTTCTCTTCTGAGAGTTCTGTTGAGTCGCAGGTGAAGCTGTAACAGCTCAGGTTGGTTGGTTAAGAGTTGACCCCAAACAACCAAGCATATGCTAAAACAGTATTGTTCAAGTATTCATTCACTTCCTTACTTTTTGTAAGCGTTGTATTCCCTATTATCTTATATTGAATGTTGAGAGCCTTTGTTTGTCTGAACAGATAATCCCATGCTCCACTGTGACTGCGCGAAGATCGAAATAAAGACCTATTCACTACTTCTCTGGTTTCTTCTATCAATAGCACGAGGGTTACCTTAAGGCACGAAAGTGGTGAGCCCTTTTGAAAACAAATTTAACTTCATTTCTGTTATTAACTTTTTTTTTACTTAATCGTAAAAGTAGACCTGATTATCCGTAAACTAAGTT
>NC_031502.1:48256963-48279510 GCF_000237925.1 Schistosoma mansoni
TGCGCCTGGCCTAAGCATAATTCTAAGACAGCGGGAAACGAGTAACCCCTCCCCAGGTCGCGACGACTGAGGAGGGGCGCCTAAACAGTCGCTTGTTTTATGTTAGAGACAGAAACTCTGGCTTGAATTTCTTGGTGGATACTGGCGCTGCTCTTAGCATCATCCCTCAAAATAAAACTGAGATTAG
The DNA here is from genome assembly GCF_000237925.1 of Schistosoma mansoni. NCBI lineage: Eukaryota > Metazoa > Platyhelminthes > Trematoda > Strigeidida > Schistosomatidae > Schistosoma > Schistosoma mansoni. The sequence continues at coordinate 48,257,151 of NC_031502.1, forward strand.
TCGAGAAACATCATCAATTACACTTCAAGCTGCAAATAAAACTAAAATTGCAACATTTGGGCAGAAAAACTTAACCCTAGATTTGGGGTTCAGGAGGCAATTCCCTTGGGTTTTCACGGTAGCCGACTTAGATCTGGCAATACTGGGGATGGACTTTCTAGAGAGATACGAATTTCTAGTTGACACCAAGAAACGGCGATTAACACTAAAAGAAACTTCGTATTACGCAAAAGGCAAAGAAAGTCACATCAGCTCTCTTAACTTGATTCAAACTCCTCCAGTAACAACAGCGAAATTCCAAGATATACTCGCGGAATTTCCAAACTTAACTAAACCAAACCCACAGTCTTCTAAAGACAAACTAAAAGTAAGTCACACTATCAAAACCGAAGGTGCACCGGTTTTTGCAAAACCCGGGAGACTAGCACCAGATAAGCTCAAAATCGCTAGGGCCGAGTTTGATTATATGCTACAACTGGGTATTATCCGTCCCTCTGATAGTCAATGGGCATCCCCTTTGCATATGGTCCCAAAGAGGAATGAAGGTGACTGGCGACCGTGCGGGGATTACAGAGCCCTCAACCGTCAAACCGTACCAGATAGGTACCCAATACCGCATATCCAAGATTTCACAAACGTTTTACAGGGTATGAACATATTCACTAAAATTGACTTAGTCAGGGCATATCACAATATCCCAGTGGCTGATGAAGATATCCCCAAGACAGCTATTACAACACCCTTTGGCTTATTCGAGTTTGTACGCATGCCATTCGGCCTGAGAAATGCGGCACAGACATTTCAAAGATTCATAGACAATCTACTTCGAGATATGCCATTTGCGCAGGGGTATATAGACGACTTGCTAATTGCCAGCCCCGATTTGCAATCACACGAACAGCATGTAAAAACAGTGTTAAAAAGACTGGATGAACATGGAATAAACATACATCAAAGTAAGTGTGTTTTCGGTGTTCAAACTTTAGAATTTCTCGGTCACACAATAAGCCCAGAAGGGATTAAACCGATCAAAAAAGAAGTAGACACCATTAAACAATACCCCATACCTAGTTCTCTAACACAACTGGGAAGTTTTCTAGGTCTAATTAACTTTTATCGCAGATTCATACCAGGTTGTGCACAATTAATGCAACCTTTGACAGATTCACTAAAAGGAAAACCGGAAGAATTCAAACTGTCTTCTGACGCTGTCGAAGCTATTAAACAGCTTAAAGATAAATTAGCTCAAGCAATTACGTTGATGTATCCGAATTCTCTTTCCCCACTTGCTTTGATGGTGGATGCTTCAGATAAAGCAGTAGGCGGTACCCTTAACCAACTGGCTAAAAACGCCTGGAAACCAATTGCTTTCTTCTCAAAAAGACTCGCTCCAGCAGAGACAAGGTATTCTACCTTCGGGCGAGAACTTCTTGCAATCTACCTAACCATTAAACACTTCCGACACATGTTAGAAGGCAGGGAATTTATAGTCTTTACGGATCACAAACCACTAACGAATGCACTAAAAGCGAGAGCTGATAAATACTCACCTCGAGAAGTCCGACACCTTGACTATATATCACAGTTCACAAGCGATATCCGACATGTCAAAGGTCAGGACAATCAGGCGGCAGATGCTTTATCTAGGCTAGAAATAAACGTGCTACAGCAGTCTACAGTAAACTTCGAGACGTTGAGAAACGAACAAGAGCAGGATCTAGAAATTCAAAACCTGCTTAGAACAAACAATTCAAGTCTTAATTTAAAACAATTCCCATCACCTGTCGATGGTATTCTAATCTACTGTGACACGACCAAGGCAATGCCGCGACCTTTCGTTCCCAAAAGTATGCGAACGTTGATATATAATAACTTTCATTCTTTGTCTCATCCTGGCGCAAAAGCTTCAACAAAACTAATCAATGCCAGATATATATGGCCGAATTTACAGAAGGATGTACACAAATGGGTTAGAGAGTGTTCAGCATGTCAACAATCAAAGATAAATCGTCACACAAATTCACTCATAGGTGTTTTCTCGCAACCAGATGCACGTTTTGCCCATGTGCATATCGACTTGGTAGGTCCTTTACCACGTTCAAACGGTTTTAATTATCTTTTTACATGCATAGATCGATTTACCAGATTCCCTATAGCCATCCCGATAGCGGACGTCACAGCGGAAACAGTAGCCAAAGTTTTCAAGCAGAACTGGGTAACCATTTTTGGTACACCCATAACAGTAACGACGGATAGAGGAGCGCAATTCGAATCCGAACTATTTAATAACTTGGCTAAACTTCTAGGCTCCAATAGGATACGCTGCACTGTATATCATCCTCAGGCTAATGGAATGGTGGAACGTTTTCACCGTCAGCTAAAAACCGCCCTTATATCTCACTCAGACCCCAATCAGTGGACAGAATTCCTACCGTTAGTTATATTGGGAATACGAACATCTGTCAAAACTGACGCACAGTGTTCAGCTGCGGAACTGGTTTTCGGAACAACTCTGAGACTACCAGGTGAATTTATTAACCCTAATACTAACAGTCAAAAACTTAATTTAGAAAATTATGTAGATCAACTACGGGACCACATGTCTAAACTTAAGCCGATTAATACTCGTGAACAATCGCGCGCCGTATATATACCTAAAGACCTAAGCAATTGCACGCACGTATGGATAAGATGTGACAAAATAAAAGCACCACTCAGTCCTCCATTTGAAGGTCCTTTCAAAGTCGTCTCAAGAAAATCTAAATATTTCGTGATAGAAAAACATGGAAACATCGACACAGTAAGTATTGATAGGCTAAAGCCGGCTTATCTAGATCATGAACCACCATACGTGTTGTTAGATCGTTTAACTGACAAATCCATTACGGAATCGAAATGTAAAGATGATAAATCTTTACAAATGACTAAAACGGTTCGCTGGGCACATCCGATTAGTCAGTCAAGGATGTTGACAGTTTCGGCTGCAGGATAAATCTAACCACGTAGCTAATCAGACCCTGCATCTACTTAAAAATAATTTTTTTTCCTCATTCCGCCTCACATACAACTCCCCAGACCTTTTACCTTTGATATATAAGTGTTATGTTAAATATTTTTTTAAAATACTGGACACATAAGCTAGGTATTCCGAAACGATGGCTGAGGATTTTAATCAAACTCATACAACTAACACTGGCAAATACAACGAATTCAAAAAGCAACCCAGACAAAACATTTTGGATTAAACCATGAATACCAATCCGTTCTGGAGGCCAAGCACTTACATGAACCGAACAATTATCAATTGCATCTATGTATTTCCATTTTGTATCTTATTATTTTATGCAGGCAGGGGGGCAGTTCTTCAGGTTTGCTTGATTTTCACCATTACCTTTGAAGTAGACTCTTCTTTACTTTTTACTTGAGGGCGACTCAAGAGGCAGGTGAGTAAACACCTGATAGCCGGTCTGAGCATGGAAAAATCGTACCTCATCAACATGGTGTTGGGTAGCCCGCTAGCGGCACTTCCTCAGATATTCTTATTCCACATTCTCACACTTTCTCTTGAAGGTACGCAGCAAACCGTCAGCGATAGTTGTAGAAAAGATCACATGCTACAAAATAAGATGACAAGCTAGTAAATGAAGAGACATCCATGGACTATCGTTGAAAGCGTTAGTCGTAACTGATTGTAAGTCAAATAGTGAGCGAGTTGATAATTTCGCCTTGGGATGAGAAATAGAACTAAGGTGTTTTCGATAGATAGGTTAATCGAACCGACGTTCCTACGGAAGTCGATTCTAGGGGGAAGCTAATGTAACAGCTCAGGTTGGTTGGTTAAGAGTTGACCCCAAACAACCAAGCATATGCTAAAACAGTATTGTTCAAGTATTCATTCACTTCCTTACTTTTTGTAAGCGTTGTATTCCCTATTATCTTATATTGAATGTTGAGAGCCTTTGTTTGTTTGAACAGATAATCCCACGCTCCACTGTGACTGCGCGAAGATCGAAATAAAGACCTATTCACTACTTCTCTGGTTTCTTCTATCAATAGCACGAGGGTTACCTTAAGGCACGAAAAAGCTTTCATCAAAAACGTCAGTGCGAGTCGGTTGGAATGTCTGAATGTGCTGCTCTGCCAGAAGGTCAGTGGTATCACCGTCGTTGTCGCTTGGGCCATTAGGACCTAGCAGTTGGAAAACTCCAGTTTTGGCTTGTCGACGACAAGCTCCATGACGAAATAAGCTTTTCAGATTTAAGGAAAATTTATCAATAAGCTTTATCTGGTACCGAAGCCTGTCTTCTCTTATAGCCTCTGTGTATATATTCCTTATTTGTTTGAATCGGCTGTATGAGCCGTTTTTACCAGTTCGTTTGTATTCCGCCCAATATACAATATTTTGCAGATCTAAACCGTGCTACCCAATTATTGGATAATGAGGGGAGCTAGTGCGGCAAAAAGACTGATGTGACCTTGTGTAATTTTTCGTGGACTCAGGGTGAAGGGGAGTGGATAGCAGGTGACTTCTCTACCAGTAAGCAAAGTTCTATAAATGTTATTCAGTTTTGATTTCGCTCGAATGAACTGCTCTGGACATTTTATGGCACTCGAATAGTTATGATTGTGTATTTATGTGACCTGATAATAGATCGGTACACTTAGTAGTAACTTATGTCTTGAACACTTATTCGATTATAATATCGTTATTAATTTCTACACACTGGCTGTGGAAAATGCTCGTGGAGGACTAGTTTAGTCAACGTGAATGTAGTCATCTACCCGAAACAAGTGGTGAAGATACTGAATAATCGTCTTATTACTGTCGTCAATGAAGACATCCTTGATAAAGTCATCAAGAAGTTGTGTATATTCGCTTTTTCACAAAGTTGTTGAACAAAATTCATTTCCAACGTTCTGTCAAGGAAAAGCTCCAAAAGATGCAAAATGACATGAACGATATTTATAATATCATTTATTATATTATTGTGTAAATCATTATTTATAATATTGTTCTACTGTGTTATTAGTACTATTATGATAACAGACTTAATCCTAAAATTGTAGATATGTCACGATGTGAAACCTAGTCCATAAGATCTCACATGGAAATCATATCATTGTCTATTCTGACTCGTCGTATCGTAACAACCCGCGATATGACGTTTGGCGTCTGCAAAGAACCCATTTAAGCCAAAGATAGAATGGTGTATTTAATATGAGTGAAAACAAGTTATACAAAATAACCACGTCTGCAAGTTTGAGTCTGATTGAATGCATGAACATTCCCGCGTTCACCATTGTCGGCCATCTCTCCCTGTTAAATGTTGAACATCTATTTTCCCAGTTATCTCATGTTCAGCTTTGAGGATTGTGTGGTTAGGATTAACACCACTACAAAATTTTTAAAGGAGCCCTATGCGAAACAGGTATGTCTCTAAACCACGAGAAACGGACTACATTGATTGAGATTAGTACCAAAACAAGTATGATTAGTCGAATTACCATCTACAAGATCCAGTCTTTAACCTACAAGAGGCAAATGGAAAACTGATTGTCATAACCGTTAAGAGATGTGTTTAGCTTAACGTGAATTTACTCAGACCTATTCACTCGATTTTTGTTGTTGCAGGTATTCCTATGCTAATCATTGTTCCTAACCCACTAAAATACCATAACCTACTCATCGACCCAAGCAAACAGAGGTTATTGGACGGAAATAACAAATTATCTATTTGCAGATCTTGATCGCATAGCTTTAAGTTATTTCCCTGCCACGAGTAAAAAAGTGCTCTGAACTTTACAAAGCACGATCGAAGCTACTGTGCCCAACTGGCAATGTTATGCACCATATCACGATTATAATACCAACTGTTTTTTCTAAAACATACTGACTAGCTCCCAAAAAGAAAAGGCCGGCCGATAGTGAATTCGAGCACATTAAAGACTTGGGTATTATCCGGTTATCGAACAGTCCAAAGGCACGTCCTTCGCATATTATCCGCAAAATGAACAGGAACGACTGGAGTCTAACTGGTGATTATAGGCGACTGGACACGTAAACGCCTGATGGTCGTTACCCGTTATCACACATCCACGACCTGAATAGAGCGCATAACGAAATGCCCATGACTGCAAATCACTTTTCTAAATCGGCTGACAACACTTCTTTCGGGCTTAACAATTTTTTTCTCACGTTTTTCAGCTTAAGAAATGTTGCACAGACTACAGCGATTCATCGATGGTTTATTCGGGAGTTTGGATAGCGTAATAAGTAGATGAAGATAACCAGAACTATGTGATATGTTAGCACAATACAGTTTGAACAATTTTTTGCTGCACTATCCAAATTCATCGGAAGGACCAACTGCTTTAAATTTTTCATTTAAGTGTCTCAACTTCGTGCCTACGTATGTTGATGACTGCATGATCGCATGTCGGAGCAGAGAATCTTATCTCTAGCATGTAGACCTTGTTTTTGAACAACCTCAAAAGTATGGCAATACTGTTAGCATTCAGACATCAGACATTCTCCAGCGCAGTGCTGACGCTTAAGGCATCCGCCCTCTGTTAAGTAAAATGGCAGACATACTGGACTACCTGGAGTTGACTACGGTCAGGAAACTACGCACGTTTAACTCACTATCGACGGTTCATGCAAAACAGTATCCTTCTTACTGACCATAAACCTCTCATCTTTCCAAGCCCATCTTCAGACAAGTACTCTCCTCGAGAGTCTCAACAACTTGACTCAATTTCACAGTTTATTTCAGATAAACAACACATTTCTGGAGCAAACAATGTAGTCACAGACTCCTTGTCTCGTATAACTTCCTTGAACAGTTTCCAAGGAATCAATCTTCTGAAACTCGTCCAGCTTCAACAAAAAGACACCGATCTACAGCACGAAATATCTCCAACAGTCCTAAAACTATGCATTCAACAGATGGGAACAGTGAAGGAAACCTTACTATGTGACACATCTTCAGGTAGAGATCATCCAATCTTGCCGAAACATTATCAACGAAACATCTTCAATACGTTGCACAAAATTTCTCATCCAAGTGTTCGTGCATCCATTAAGCTTATAGTAGAACGTGTTTGCTGGCCTTATATGGATGAATACGTGAGGGAGTGGGCACGTGTCTGTGTAAGTTGCCGGAAATCTAAGCTGATTAGACTTGACAAATGTCCCTTAGGCTCGTTCAAAACTCCTGATGTTCATTTCGACCATGTTCATCTGAATTCGTTAGGACCTTTACCAAATTTAAATGGATACTCTTATCTCTTAACCTGAGTAGACCGTTTCACTTGATGGCCAGAAGCAGTACCCATCAAAGAAATTACTGCCGAAACAGAGTCCCACGCCTTCGTCGAAAGACAAGCAGCAAACTCTCCGGTATTTCTCCGGCATCCGAGATCCAGCAAAGAAACGCTCTCTGGAAGAAGTGTAATGATTACAGAACACATGAACGATTGTAACACATATGAAATCACAAATGTTTTTGCCTTGTTTTGCCATGATGAGTAGAAGTATTCGAACTAATCTAATAACTAAGGACTCCCAAAATAGTGAAACTTAAAGCAGGTTGAACTAGATGGGCACAACTGGACTCATTATATTTGGAATTCGTAATAGGCGTGTGACCGAGTATAAAAGAAACATCAGCACAAATATCACTCTTGCTCTTCGCGTCCCACAACAATTTGGCTGCATCTTCAGTTTTTTGTAAATAATACCCTGTCAAAAACAAAATGGTTTGTCTTCTCCGGTATGCTTATATATGTGCACATTACGTTTTTATATGCAGAAAGGTCACAGGAAACACTTTGTGTGACAATATTATTCACGCTGTCTCATGGTATAAATACATATGCATACCTGCTTCTCCGCACGTCTTGCTTCCCTACACAAGTACGAGCGTATTTCGACTCATATATTTTAGTTTCGGGTTTTCATTTTTTAGGACGACCGTAAAAGAAGAAGCACCGAAGAAGAATACTCTGAATCAAAATTTTCATATTACTTTTTTATCGTTATATACAACATGCCATAGGTATTGTAGTTTGATAACAATTTAACCAACAACATCTATAATTGAATCGTGCCCACCCAGTGAAATCAAAAGTCAGAAGTGAGGAGATTGGGAGATATATTTGGTAGATTATCAATATATCGAGAAGTGACTGATCTAAACTGGTTAGTGATCGCAGAAGAAGATGAACACGGCGTTCCCCCTCGTGATGTGGTGCGGATGCATGACCGAGCGCTTTCAGCTAGGAGAGTCCAGTAAGACTAATGTAGTCAGCATCCAATGTCAAACACTTACAGAGCTATTGATTTTGGGGATTTGTTCACCACTACAGTATCGTGCCACGAGGCGATCGAATGCTGCTCGACGTAGCGTGCCATCAGAACAGCGTTTGTCAACTGCAAGCTCGTTGGATCCAAACTCCTGGCTAGTCATGTCTTAAGGTCATCAATACGCGACCAGGAGGGTGTTGAACTGAAGTGAGGAATAAATCTCCAGAATAAATAGTTCTGTATGTCTTTGGCATTGATGTGGATCTCACATGCTTTGCTGAACACACCACAACTGAAAGTGCTCGGGTATTCATTTGCAAATGATAATGAGTCGGTGCTCCGTTCTATTCATTCCTTGAACTACTAGCCAGGTTAGATCAGAAACTTCCTGAAGCACCACCCTTGATTGCTGGTTTGACTGACTTTGTCTTTTGGTATTGAAGTTGTTACATATAAAGATGCTACAAGTATTGAGATCTTGACAACACCTTGACAAGTATCACTTTTTATAATCGAAACGTGTCAACTCAGTGAAGTCAGTAGTCAAAAGGGAAGGAGTTCAAAGATATATTTGATACGTTATCGACATATCGAGAAGCGGCTAATCTAAGCTGACCGGCAGTTGTAGGAGAAGCTGATCACGACGTGCCCGATTGAGGCCTGGTGTGGGTGCATGATAGAGCGCCTTCAGCTAGGTGAGTCTACTGAAACCAATGCGGTCAGAGTCGGATGTCGAAGACTTACACAACTTTTTTTGGGATTTATTTACCGTTACACATACAACGCCGTTGTGAGTTCCTGAATATCTTTTTTGTCTTTATAACTTCAGGTTTAAGTGGCGTTCGGTTTTCTGTTTGGCGACTGGTTATTGATGACTCTGTTTTCTGGGCGATCACTAATATTTGCGACAGTAATGCTAGTGTCTTCACCAGTGCCCCCTAGATGGAGAGCCTTCATCATCATATCACTGATGTGTGAGGAAGAGCTAAATGTTACGTTTAAGTTATGTTCCGGATATTATGTTTCCTGAAAAGTTGGCCGTAACTTGAGGCTTAAATTTGTGAAAAGGGCGGTGTTTCTTCTATTTCTAGAGGACTTACCATAGGCATTATTCCTCCATTGGCAACCTGGGTTATCTATTTCATGCGGTCATAAGAACGATGTTTAAACTAATGGCACGATCGGGAGAGTTTGGGATCGTCTGTGATCACGACAAGGTATGGGAAAACTAGCCATGTATCTATAGAGATATTTTATTTAGTTTTGTACCAGCTAGGCAACATTTGTGTTGCCACGCCGTATCGCAACTTGATATCGTGGATTAGCTAGTGTAACCTGACGTAACGTTCTCACTATCTTCTCAATAATACTAAAGTCCCAAAATGGATGAAATGGAGATACATTTGTGCTAAATATGGAAGTCCTTTGAGTGTAAGCTTCTATTCCGTCCGTAAACTACAGACATCAAGAACCGCGCCGTTCGTCTGCTAAGCCGCAAAAGGTACTGCTGTGCGAAATACAAACAATATCTCGTGCTGAAGATCGGTGTCTTTTTGTTGAAGCTGGACGAGTTTCAGAAGATTGATTCCTTGGAAACTGTTCAAGGAAGTTATACGAGACAAGGAGTCTGTGACTACATTGTTTGCTCCAGAAATGTGTTGTTTATCTGAAATAAACTGTGAAATTGAGTCAAGTTGTTGAGACTCTCGAGGAGAGTACTTGTCTGAAGATGGGCTTGGAAAGATGAGAGGTTTATGGTCAGTAAGAAGGATACTGTTTTGCATGAACCGTCGATAGTGAGTTAAACGTGCGTAGTTTCCTGACCGTAGTCAACTCCAGGTAGTCCAGTATGTCTGCCATTTTACTTAACAGAGGGCGGATGCCTTAAGCGTCAGCACTGCGCTGGAGAATGTCTGATGTCTGAATGCTAACAGTATTGCCATACTTTTGAGGTTGTTCAAAAACAAGGTCCACATGCTAGAGATAAGATTCTCTGCTCCGACATGCGATCATGCAGTCATCAACATACGTAGGCACGAAGTTGAGACACTTAAATGAAAAATTTAAAGCAGTTGGTCCTTCCGATGAATTTGGATAGTGCAGCAAAAAATTGTTCAAACTGTATTGTGCTAACATATCACATAGTTCTGGTTATCTTCATCTACTTATTACGCTATCCAAACTCCCGAATAAACCATCGATGAATCGCTGTAGTCTGTGCAACATTTCTTAAGCTGAAAAACGTGAGAAAAAAATTGTTAAGCCCGAAAGAAGTGTTGTCAGCCGATTTAGAAAAGTGATTTGCAGTCATGGGCATTTCGTTATGCGCTCTATTCAGGTCGTGGATGTGTGATAACGGGTAACGACCATCAGGCGTTTACGTGTCCAGTCGCCTATAATCACCAGTTAGACTCCAGTCGTTCCTGTTCATGTTGCGGATAATATGCGAAGGACGTGCCTTTGGACTGTTCGATAACCGGATAATACCCAAGTCTTTAATGTGCTCGAATTCACTATCGGCCGGCCTTTTCTTTTTGGGAGCTAGTCAGTATGTTTTAGAAAAAACAGTTGGTATTATAATCGTGATATGGTGCATAACATTGCCAGTTGGGCACAGTAGCTTCGATCGTGCTTTGTAAAGTTCAGAGCACTTTTTTACTCGTGGCAGGGAAATAACTTAAAGCTATGCGATCAAGATCTGCAAATAGATAATTTGTTATTTCCGTCCAATAACCTCTGTTTGCTTGGGTCGATGAGTAGGTTATGGTATTTTAGTGGGTTAGGAACAATGATTAGCATAGGAATACCTGCAACAACAAAAATCGAGTGAATAGGTCTGAGTAAATTCACGTTAAGCTAAACACATCTCTTAACGGTTATGACAATCAGTTTTCCATTTGCCTCTTGTAGGTTAAAGACTGGATCTTGTAGATGGTAATTCGACTAATCATACTTGTTTTGGTACTAATCTCAATCAATGTAGTCCGTTTCTCGTGGTTTAGAGACATACCTGTTTCGCATAGGGCTCCTTTAAAAATTTTGTAGTGGTGTTAATCCTAACCACACAATCCTCAAAGCTGAACATGAGATAACTGGGAAAATAGATGTTCAACATTTAACAGGGAGAGATGGCCGACAATGGTGAACGCGGGAATGTTCATGCATTCAATCAGACTCAAACTTGCAGACGTGGTTATTTTGTATAACTTGTTTTCACTCATATTAAATACACCATTCTATCTTTGGCTTAAATGGGTTCTTTGCAGACGCCAAACGTCATATCGCGGGTTGTTACGATACGACGAGTCAGAATAGACAATGATATGATTTCCATGTGAGATCTTATGGACTAGGTTTCACATCGTGACATATCTACAATTTTAGGATTAAGTCTGTTATCATAATAGTACTAATAACACAGTAGAACAATATTATAAATAATGATTTACACAATAATATAATAAATGATATTATAAATATCGTTCATGTCATTTTGCATCTTTTGGAGCTTTTCCTTGACAGAACGTTGGAAATGAATTTTGTTCAACAACTTTGTGAAAAAGCGAATATACACAACTTCTTGATGACTTTATCAAGGATGTCTTCATTGACGACAGTAATAAGACGATTATTCAGTATCTTCACCACTTGTTTCGGGTAGATGACTACATTCACGTTGAATAAACTAGTCCTCCACGAGCATTTTCCACAGCCAGTGTGTAGAAATTAATAACGATATTATAATCGAATAAGTGTTCAAGACATAAGTTACTACTAAGTGTACCGATCTATTATCAGGTCACATAAATACACAATCATAACTATTCGAGTGCCATAAAATGTCCAGAGCAGTTCATTTGAGCGAAATCAAAACTGAATAACATTTATAGAACTTTGCTTACTGGTAGAGAAGTCACCTGCTATCCACTCCCCTTCACCCTGAGTCCACGAAAAATTACACAAGGTCACATCAGTCTTTTTGCCGCACGAGCTCCCCTCATTATCCAATAATTGGGTAGCACGGTTTAGATCTGCAAAATATTGTATATTGGGCGGAATACAAACGAACTGGTAAAAACGGCTCATACAGCCGATTCAAACAAATAAGGAATATATACACAGAGGCTATAAGAGAAGACAGGCTTCGGTACCAGATAAAGCTTATTGATAAATTTTCCTTAAATCTGAAAAGCTTATTTCGTCATGGAGCTTGTCGTCGACAAGCCAAAACTGAAGTTTTCCAACTGCTAGGTCCTAATGGCCCAAGCGACAACGACGGTGATACCACTGACCTTCTGGCAGAGCAGCACATTCAGACATTCCAACCGACTCGCACTGACGTTTTTGATGAAAGCTTTTTCGTGCCTTAAGGTAACCCTCGTGCTATTGATAGAAGAAACCAGAGAAGTAGTGAATAGGTCTTTATTTCGATCTTCGCGCAGTCACAGTGGAGCATGGGATTATCTGTTCAGACAAACAAAGGCTCTCAACATTCAATATAAGATAATAGGGAATACAACGCTTACAAAAAGTAAGGAAGTGAATGAATACTTGAACAATACTGTTTTAGCATATGCTTGGTTGTTTGGGGTCAACTCTTAACCAACCAACCTGAGCTGTTACAGCTTCACCTGCGACTCAACAGAACTCTCAGAAGAGAAACTGAGCGCTGACGTGGTGTACTGGGGAGTGCAGTACCTTAAAGAAGACACTTCTCCTGGCCCGGATATGATCCGTTCAGTTAAACCGAGGGAAGCAGCTTCAATCTTGACAATACCGCCTAGCGTGATGTTCTCACATTCGCCAAGCCAAGGCACATTACCATAAAATTGGAAACGGACTCATATTATACCAATTTTCAAAGGAGGTCGACGCAGAGAACCTTCAAGCTACCGACCAGTAGCACTTCTCTCAATACCCTCCAGCATATGAAGTCCCTGATATGTGACGGTCCACGTGACTGCTTAATATCCATGATCTTATTTTCATCCTGACAGCACGGTTTCAGAAAAGTTAACTATCGTATAACTAACCTACTGACCGCGGTGGACAGATAAAAAACCATCATAGATCGCAAGGGGAAGGTTGACGTCATTTAAGTTGACTTCTCAAAAGCTTTTGATGGGGTCAACCGTATATGTTTTATCAATAAGCTCAAACAATTAGGTATAAAATCACCTTTAATTGATTGTCTCACTTCATATATAAAAAATCGACACCTTAAGGTCGGCGTTAACTTCACTTTCTCTCAGGCTATGGAATGTCCTAGGGAGGACTCCTGTGTTTAAGTACTAGAACCTCTTCCTTAATTTGCATAAACGATCTTCCGCAGCAGGCATCATCAGATTCATTGGTTTTCGCTGATGATGTGAAGCTCTGGAGAGAACTACGTAACGAAGAGGATAGTTTGGCACCTCAGGAGGATATGGCTCGGCATCAAAGTTAGGGAGACAGCAACGAACTTACTCTTAACATTTCCAAGTGTAAAGTAACCCATCTGGGACATGTTGTAGACTACAGCTACAAGTTAGGCAACTTCCCTCTAGGGGTATCCCAAGCTGAAGATCTAGCAGCGTTTGTACCCTACGATTCGAAATCTAACGCTAACTGCAACAAAAATGCCTGAAGAGCGCCTCCAATCACTGAACATTTACCCATGGGAGTATAGGAGCCTTAGAGGTGACATTATAATGATTTACGGCATCCTAAACACTTCTGGGCATCCTCTTAAACACCTACTTAAGCTTAGTCCCAATACGAACTTTGGGCGTAACATCCAGAATCTGGAGACATAACACGGCAGAAAGGACCGTAGAATTACCTTCTACTCCTTAAGAATAGTCAAATGCTGGAATTCGCTGCTGGCTGAGCTAGTCCAAGCGACTTCCTAGGGATCCTTTCAGAGGAAACTTGACATATTCTTAAGAACTAAGAACAGTATCTCACAATGATTCACCAACTTTTTTCTTCTACCTCTTTTATCGTTAATATACATAGGTTCCTGCCTGTAGGTATCGGCGATCCACTGCTACTAGATACGGAAGCCCGTTAAGCGAAAGCTTCTTCTATTCTACCCGGAACCATTTGAACCATTCCACCGCCAAAATGAATAAGGCGGTGGCGCTATCTCGTTTGGTCATACAGTCAGCTGATGTTTCAATTAAATCTAGTATGGTGATTTGCCATGGTTTGTTAGGTTCCAAGAATAATTGGAAGAGTATTTCCAATGCGTTTGCTCAGAAAAACTGTGGAACTGCAGGTGTATGATTACTAATCTCTCACTCACAGATTGTGACCGTTGATTTGCGTAATCACGGAAGTAGCCCACATTCCAACCAAAGAGTTAGTGAACACCTCCCTTCGTGGTTAGGAAAAGGTATGGTCAAGTCGATACGGAGCTCGATTCTTTCACACTTGATTGATAGTGGTCATGAAGTTGACAGAAACCAGTCTTTTAAAGTTATTTATCGTATTCCTACTACTTTTCCTTATGGGGTTCGATCTCGTCTCCTACACATAGCAGAAGCTATAGGAATTCGATCCAACAACCCAAGTCTTTGTGTTCATAAGAAATTTGTAACACCCTTATCCCTCCCTTGGCCTTAATAAATAATCTTATTTTCCATACTCTTTCTTCGTTTATTTTTCTTCACCCCCCTATCAATTATTTACTTATAATTTTTCTAATATTCGCTTCCAATTATCTGAACACTTCTTATTACGTAATCTTATAATTTCTATGAATGTTATTTCAGTGTCTATATTTTTCTAATCATTGACCTATTTTCCTATTATGTAACATTGATTCAAGCCTTTTATTATTCTTATCACAACTAGTACACTTGTCATTACACTATCAATTTGTACTTTCTACTTATTATTAATTTTGATTATGTAATCTATTCCACTGTTATCATTGACTCATAAACTGCCTTGATTGGTTTAATAATTTCGTATATGCATATAAATATTACTGTATATTAGAGTAAAGCCTGATGAGGATCTAATCGAAAACAATATTGTTCGCTTATATATGTTGTTTTAATAATTCTTCCCATTAAGATTGCTAGAAGTGCAATAAAACGAGACGTTTTACTGCTAAATAACAATGCGAATGAAATACCATGGATTGGTAATATGGT
The DNA here is from genome assembly GCF_000237925.1 of Schistosoma mansoni. Lineage (NCBI taxonomy): Eukaryota > Metazoa > Platyhelminthes > Trematoda > Strigeidida > Schistosomatidae > Schistosoma > Schistosoma mansoni. The sequence continues at coordinate 48,272,598 of NC_031502.1, forward strand.
TTTATAATACCGCTATGGTACAACAGAACTCCAAAGGGTTTTAAAAAACCCAGTCAAAGCATACTATAAAACAACTAAAATCCTCCGAAATGCTTTAGTTCGTGTGAAGGAAAAAGGGCCATTTATGTCGACGCAGAAGTGCGTCTACAAATTAGAATGTCTCGATTATGATGCCTTTTTTATTGAAGAGTCACCTCATGAAATCATGACTCGAGCCAAAGAACATCTTGGATACATAAGGAAACCGCCTAATAATCTTGTAGGACTGGCAAGGCTCCAAATTAGATCGACAATAGCAGTTCATGCCATTTTCAATAACCACCAAATTGATAATAAAAATATCAAAATGATACAAAAAGGTTTTTTCAACTACAAAGAAAGGAGAGTAGCTGAAGCTTTCCATATATTAATTTATCCTACTTCCCTCAATAGAAAAGAAGACCTTACTAATCATTCGACTTGGACCATCTGTCCGAGCTACCATGTCTGATCTTATTTACACCACACTTTATTATTTATTTAAACACATAAATAATGGTACAAGGGGGTAACCAGATATATATGCACCGCATAAATCTCATTTGATTTGTGTGAGGGCTAAAATACTGCCCAGGTGCCCAAACTGAAGCAGGTTCCCACACTATTATCGCACATACAAATCCAACTCTATCCTTTCACATCACAAATGTCACATTTTTTGTCCATCAACCTGCACAAAAATACACAAACATGTCTCACATAAATCACCTTGACAGAAATGACGTGTCATTGACTTGGTCAGACATGTGTTTGGACTGATCGAACTGAAAATTTTGCCTTGTTCCTTTGTACTATTTAAACTTAGGCTATTTAACTTGTTTATTTATTCTCTGAAAAAACAACTTACACTAAGTGACAAAACGTCAGGAAATTTTTAAAAAGTTCGCGTTTCCTATGACCAGAACGCATTAGGAATTAGATTAAGTGGTTCTGCTGAAGAGACCTACATCAAAACCGGACCATGCAAGTAGTTGAAATCCAATACCGTTTTGAGGTCAGAATTCATTTACTGATAACCGTAATACTCAGTCAGTCAGCTACAACGTAGGACCGGGCACACATATGTATCGGTCCAAGTTGCCATACCTTATTAGCACAACAAGATGAACACCGGATTTATAGTAGTTAACTTAGTGGTAGAAATATATAAAAGAAAGGTTGTATATAAGGATATAGTATAGAAAGGAAGAAAGTTATGAAGCAATTTTAATCTCAAGGTTTAAGGGAAGACAACGAGCGTATACACCTACGCCATTGTGATCGATTCTAAGCCACGTCACCTAGAGTCTCCAACCATTGGTTACGATAGTCACGTGGACCCCAACCAATTAGTCTGCATCTGCCAACATGGCTCAGACTAGAAGTTAGTGAATTCATGCTCTGATGCCACGTTTTGGTTTGGCCACCCCTAACTCTCTTCCAGCCATCCCCAATACTAGTCAGCATAGCGCGTCGTGGTAATACTACCGTGTAATACCACTCAACCGTAATATATTCGTATCCAATAGGAAGCATGTGCGCAAACATAAATAGACGTGATCGTGTTGGGCCTCAGTACATTTTTTGAATACATATTCAGTTCCTGCACAGCCATATTTCTAAACGAAAAACATCAGGACTTTCTGTAACTAAGTTTCCTCTTCAAAAACTCAACGAGTGGTAATCACTAAATTTTGAACACGTGCTGGTGAATCATAAAAGAACCAACTTGGTTTTCAAAACTACTGAGTGGAAGTTTTCTACTTACCGGGACTGTTTTATCCCATTCTTTCATCAATGAATTACGGACCATTCCTATATTCCCATTATATTTGTGTCCCAAAGCTTTCAAATCCACAGAAGACATTAGATTTATTATAGGAGAAAGAGATTGTATAGTAGGCTTTGGTGTCGTGGATATGTCAAAAACAACCAACTTATCATACCTTTCTGGCTGGCTAATAATCATTTAAAAGATAACTACTTTCATTAGAGCTGCGCACATAACCGCTTTTCCACCCATACTATGCCCAACCAAACATACGTTCCGCAGGCGGAGGTCATCTACAACCATGTGTATATCTTCAGCCATATTAAAATAGTTCATATAATCGGAATGTGGGCTACTTCCGTGATTACGCAAATCAACGGTCACAATCTGTGAGTGAGAGATTAGTAATCATACACCTGCAGTTCCACAGTTTTTCTGAGCAAACGCATTGGAAATACTCTTCCAATTATTCTTGGAACCTAACAAACCATGGCAAATCACCATACTAGATTTAATTGAAACATCAGCTGACTGTATGACCAAACGAGATAGCGCCACCGCCTTATTCATTTTGGCGGTGGAATGGTTCAAATGGTTCCGGGTAGAATAGAAGAAGCTTTCGCTTAACGGGCTTCCGTATCTAGTAGCAGTGGATCGCCGATACCTACAGGCAGGAACCTATGTATATTAACGATAAAAGAGGTAGAAGAAAAAAGTTGGTGAATCATTGTGAGATACTGTTCTTAGTTCTTAAGAATATGTCAAGTTTCCTCTGAAAGGATCCCTAGGAAGTCGCTTGGACTAGCTCAGCCAGCAGCGAATTCCAGCATTTGACTATTCTTAAGGAGTAGAAGGTAATTCTACGGTCCTTTCTGCCGTGTTATGTCTCCAGATTCTGGATGTTACGCCCAAAGTTCGTATTGGGACTAAGCTTAAGTAGGTGTTTAAGAGGATGCCCAGAAGTGTTTAGGATGCCGTAAATCATTATAATGTCACCTCTAAGGCTCCTATACTCCCATGGGTAAATGTTCAGTGATTGGAGGCGCTCTTCAGGCATTTTTGTTGCAGTTAGCGTTAGATTTCGAATCGTAGGGTACAAACGCTGCTAGATCTTCAGCTTGGGATACCCCTAGAGGGAAGTTGCCTAACTTGTAGCTGTAGTCTACAACATGTCCCAGATGGGTTACTTTACACTTGGAAATGTTAAGAGTAAGTTCGTTGCTGTCTCCCTAACTTTGATGCCGAGCCATATCCTCCTGAGGTGCCAAACTATCCTCTTCGTTACGTAATTCTCTCCAGAGCTTCACATCATCAGCGAAAACCAATGAATCTGATGATGCCTGCTGCGGAAGATCGTTTATGCAAATTAAGGAAGAGGTTCTAGTACTTAAACACAGGAGTCCTCCCTAGGACATTCCATAGCCTGAGAGAAAGTGAAGTTAACGCCGACCTTAAGGTGTCGATTTTTTATATATGAAGTGAGACAATCAATTAAAGGTGATTTTATACCTAATTGTTTGAGCTTATTGATAAAACATATACGGTTGACCCCATCAAAAGCTTTTGAGAAGTCAACTTAAATGACGTCAACCTTCCCCTTGCGATCTATGATGGTTTTTTATCTGTCCACCGCGGTCAGTAGGTTAGTTATACGATAGTTAACTTTTCTGAAACCGTGCTGTCAGGATGAAAATAAGATCATGGATATTAAGCAGTCACGTGGACCGTCACATATCAGGGACTTCATATGCTGGAGGGTATTGAGAGAAGTGCTACTGGTCGGTAGCTTGAAGGTTCTCTGCGTCGACCTCCTTTGAAAATTGGTATAATATGAGTCCGTTTCCAATTTTATGGTAATGTGCCTTGGCTTGGCGAATGTGAGAACATCACGCTAGGCGGTATTGTCAAGATTGAAGCTGCTTCCCTCGGTTTAACTGAACGGATCATATCCGGGCCAGGAGAAGTGTCTTCTTTAAGGTACTGCACTCCCCAGTACACCACGTCAGCGCTCAGTTTCTCTTCTGAGAGTTCTGTTGAGTCGCAGGTGAAGCTGTAACAGCTCAGGTTGGTTGGTTAAGAGTTGACCCCAAACAACCAAGCATATGCTAAAACAGTATTGTTCAAGTATTCATTCACTTCCTTACTTTTTGTAAGCGTTGTATTCCCTATTATCTTATATTGAATGTTGAGAGCCTTTGTTTGTCTGAACAGATAATCCCATGCTCCACTGTGACTGCGCGAAGATCGAAATAAAGACCTATTCACTACTTCTCTGGTTTCTTCTATCAATAGCACGAGGGTTACCTTAAGGCACGAAAGTGGTGAGCCCTTTTTGAAAACAAATTTAACCTCATTTCTGTTATTAACTTTTTTTTTACTTAATCGTAAAAGTAGACCTGATTATCCGTAAACTAAGTTGAGTATATAACTAGTTTACTCCATATTATCTTAAGTTATTCGTGTTATAGTAACCATTTTTCGTGCTAACTTTATTGCTATATTTGTCACATACCTCATGTCAGACTCAATAGAAACGCATAATCTGGAGGATTTGTCACCAGTGGAGATAGACACTGTTATGACTACGAAATCCCGACTTCCAGAATTTGATCGTAGTGATCCTGAGTTGTGGTTTGCTCAACTAGAGCATTATTTCACGAGACACAATATCAAATCTGAAGGGATTCGCTATAGAGACTTGTGTTCTATCCTTCCTCCTTCAGTCGCCAAAGAAGTCCGTGACTTGATTTTAGATCTACCATCACCACAACCATACACCATCTTAAGACGAGAGATAATGAACCGTTTATCATTATCAGATAGTCAAAGAATCCAAAGACTTTTTCAAGGTGAAACACTAGGTGATCGGTCGCCGTCACAGTTTTTGCGTCACCTCCAAGGGTTAATGGGTGATAACACAGTGGGTGAAGTAGTCCTAAAACAAGGATGGATACAAGCTCTCCCATGCTACGTCCAACACTGTTTGGATGCACAAGATCCTGAAACCTCATTATCTCATTTAGCGCGTATAGCCGATAGAATAATGGAGAGAGGTCCTCCAACTGGACCAGGCACAATAAATCACACACAAAAAGTAGAATCAGCAAAAGACCCCGTCATAGAAGGACTCATTACGAGTGTTAAGAGTCTCACTGAGGCTGTCACCAGAATGCAAATGGGTCATAGAAACAGGAGCAGGTCACCACAACGACCACGATCCAAGTCACAAAACAGGTCACAAATGTCCAGACAACCTGGGCAGTTTTGTTGGTACCACTGGAAGTTTGGTGTCAACTCAACCAAGTGCATGCAACCATGCGCCTGGCCTAAGCATAATTCTAAGACAGCGGGAAACGAGTAACCCCTCCCCAGGTCGCGACGACTGAGGAGGGGCGCCTAAACAGTCGCTTGTTTTATGTTAGAGACAGAAACTCTGGCTTGAATTTCTTGGTGGATACTGGCGCTGCTCTTAGCATCATCCCTCAAAATAAAACTGAGATTAGTCGAGAAACATCATCAATTACACTTCAAGCTGCAAATAAAACTAAAATTGCAACATTTGGGCAGAAAAACTTAACCCTAGATTTGGGGTTCAGGAGGCAATTCCCTTGGGTTTTCACGGTAGCCGACTTAGATCTGGCAATACTGGGGATGGACTTTCTAGAGAGATACGAATTTCTAGTTGACACCAAGAAACGGCGATTAACACTAAAAGAAACTTCGTATTACGCAAAAGGCAAAGAAAGTCACATCAGCTCTCTTAACTTGATTCAAACTCCTCCAGTAACAACAGCGAAATTCCAAGATATACTCGCGGAATTTCCAAACTTAACTAAACCAAACCCACAGTCTTCTAAAGACAAACTAAAAGTAAGTCACACTATCAAAACCGAAGGTGCACCGGTTTTTGCAAAACCCGGGAGACTAGCACCAGATAAGCTCAAAATCGCTAGGGCCGAGTTTGATTATATGCTACAACTGGGTATTATCCGTCCCTCTGATAGTCAATGGGCATCCCCTTTGCATATGGTCCCAAAGAGGAATGAAGGTGACTGGCGACCGTGCGGGGATTACAGAGCCCTCAACCGTCAAACCGTACCAGATAGGTACCCAATACCGCATATCCAAGATTTCACAAACGTTTTACAGGGTATGAACATATTCACTAAAATTGACTTAGTCAGGGCATATCACAATATCCCAGTGGCTGATGAAGATATCCCCAAGACAGCTATTACAACACCCTTTGGCTTATTCGAGTTTGTACGCATGCCATTCGGCCTGAGAAATGCGGCACAGACATTTCAAAGATTCATAGACAATCTACTTCGAGATATGCCATTTGCGCAGGGGTATATAGACGACTTGTTAATTGCCAGCCCCGATTTGCAATCACACGAACAGCATGTAAAAACAGTGTTAAAAAGACTGGATGAACATGGAATAAACATACATCAAAGTAAGTGTGTTTTCGGTGTTCAAACTTTAGAATTTCTCGGTCACACAATAAGCCCAGAAGGGATTAAACCGATCAAAAAAGAAGTAGACACCATTAAACAATACCCCATACCTAGTTCTCTAACACAACTGGGAAGTTTTCTAGGTCTAATTAACTTTTATCGCAGATTCATACCAGGTTGTGCACAATTAATGCAACCTTTGACAGATTCACTAAAAGGAAAACCGGAAGAATTCAAACTGTCTTCTGACGCTGTCGAAGCTATTAAACAGCTTAAAGATAAATTAGCTCAAGCAATTACGTTGATGTATCCGAATTCTCTTTCCCCACTTGCTTTGATGGTGGATGCTTCAGATAAAGCAGTAGGCGGTACCCTTAACCAACTGGCTAAAAACGCCTGGAAACCAATTGCTTTCTTCTCAAAAAGACTCGCTCCAGCAGAGACAAGGTATTCTACCTTCGGGCGAGAACTTCTTGCAATCTACCTAACCATTAAACACTTCCGACACATGTTAGAAGGCAGGGAATTTATAGTCTTTACGGATCACAAACCACTAACGAATGCACTAAAAGCGAGAGCTGATAAATACTCACCTCGAGAAGTCCGACACCTTGACTATATATCACAGTTCACAAGCGATATCCGACATGTCAAAGGTCAGGAC
>NC_031502.1:48279710-48283740 GCF_000237925.1 Schistosoma mansoni
TGACTGGGTTTTTTAAAACCCTTTGGAGTTCTGTTGTACCATAGCGGTATTATAAAACCATATTACCAATCCATGGTATTTCATTCGCATTGTTATTTAGCAGTAAAACGTCTCGTTTTATTGCACTTCTAGCAATCTTAATGGGAAGAATTATTAAATTAAAAAATGTTAATCATATGCTTTCGTTCTTTTTGTTTGTTCTCTTCAGATGTAATAATCTTGTTTGCTCTTCCAAAGAGATTTAGGGCTAGAGAGATTTTTACACTGACTGAATTGAGGTCGATATAAAGATTTGAGTGCATTGGTTTTCGGCAGATGATCCAACTTAGAGCTCCATTTGGATTTCTTGTTCGTTCTTTGTGGCACCATAATAGTTCTTGTTTTAGGGTTATCTAGTTCTCCAGTTCAGTTGTTTCTCAAACCCTTATCTGTATGCTTCTCGTCATGTTGTAAACTCTCTTCTACTTTTCCACACCCTACATAGTCACAAAAGATGCGCTTTATGCATGCCGAGGGAACTGAACCGTCTTTCATATTGATATGCCCATTTCCCAAATTGTAACTTAAGGTTTCTGATTGATATGTGTACGTATTATTCTAAAGACAGCTTACATTTTGAGACAGAAAGAATCTACAGAGCTGAAGTGAGCTTTACTCACCTTTTGCACAGTGTCTTGTGAGTTCACTCAATCATCACCTACCTTTTCCAGTTGAATAGCAGCCAGCGTCAAACCCGGCTCTATTAATTATGGGGTTGCGACTGATTTGCTTCAGTAAATTTATGTAAGAGTACAAATGTGCTGACCTGATAAATGTAAGATGAGTTTGGTGCATAACAAATCATAGCTAGTATCCGGATAACTGGTCTAAAAGAAACTCAAGGCTTGTATTCATCAGGACAATTGATTTTTGATTAGAATATGATTTACTAGAGTCCATTTTGATTCGCAAAGAGAAGACTGTATGTTTCACATCAGCAATATCTTTGTCGTAAGTTGGAACTGCAAATAACCAGACTGTAATCTGTTTGCATCTCTAAAATACGATTAACTTCATTTGAAATGCAGCCAACAAGCCGTCGTTAGCCATTAAAATGACCTTCCATTGTGCCTACACATCCAACCGGCACATATAAGTCTATAATTTCCACCATAATATTTGTTGAATGTGTTTTGATGAGATTATCAAAATGGGTATGGAAAACTTGATTTTGTCCTATGTGCTATTTATTTAACCACAGGGATAACATAATTCATCGTTTGTTAACTCAGTTTCTTACTGTGATTGAATTTTCTCGTCTGTCGGCTAAATTGTGTTGACGGAAATTCATTCGTTTAGTATTGCCTCAACTTGTGGCGGAAGATATTGATTTATTATTATGAACCTTAAAACACTTAACGTTTCTTATTTATAAACCATCTAATAGCAACTAACATCATAGTGACTGTTATTATCAACTATACTCTATTTATCGTGTTTATACGACCTGGTCAAGTGTAGGTCACTTAATATCGCAGTGTGTCATATTTGATATTTAATGTATATGTAGTGAAGAGAAAATTGTGAACTGGTTTTGTATTTGTTGGTATTCAGTATCACATGTAAGATCAAGGTCTAGAGTTGTCCATAAATCACTCAATCTACAATAAAAATTCATGTTCATTTGATTCCCTCATTATACTTCTTTTTTAATTAGCACCTATCTGTCTCTTGTATATTAATATTCAGAAATTTTTTCTTGATAAACAGCAATTTTCGAATTGAATGTCATAATTTAAGATAAATCATTAAATTTTTGAGGTTTATTTCGAGTAGAATCCTACAATGCGTGCGTTTCTTCTAACAAATCTTGGAGAAAAAGATGGAGAAATATTTTGGAAAGCGAATCTTAATGCAATTAAAAGTTGTTGGAATCAGATAACAGGCTTTCCTACCGATTTGAATGGTCGTGTTTTCAATCAACCTGTGCTGTTTGTTGCAGCAAGCGATGGAAAGTATTTAGGGTAAGTCTTCTTAACCTGCTTGTAATAGCCTAATATAGATTTTTAAAAATATAGCTTTCCGTGAAGACTTGTCTAAATTGTAATAAATATTTCTTGACGAATAATTGATTTTTCGACTGACAACGCATCCTTGTGTTAAAGTGAAAATTAATGATTTAATATTAAATAGAAATGTTCTTTTCGATAAAATTATATTTTGGGGTGATGCTTTGTGTAGGCTAATGTTGTGAAGAAAATCTAAAAATAACTGAATCGTAATGTTACTTGACATATGTTTATATAATCTTTAGTTTAAATAACTCACTTATCAAGTACATGGGTATTAGTTATAATCCAAGTGGTCGGTCCAATAATACTATCCAGTTACTCATACCAAAGTAGGCGGAGTGGGGGCTCAAACCTGAGACCGAAAATCAAATGTATTAACCACTAGGCCACCGCTCCAGCATATTCGTACAGTTAACACTGTCTTATATTGTATCCTTGTTAGAGATCATGATCCTTTCCCGAAATTCTAGTGAAAAGTCGTAACTAATATACTTTAACCATACTGTGCATGGTGTCAGATGATCATCAGACCATATCTTAAGTTGACTGAAGTTTGGAATGTATATTATTAGATCCTAATTCAGTGTTTAAAGGTTAAATGTTCGTTGCCATATCTAAAAGTCTTCAATTCTATCTCATATGAAGTTGGGGAAGGGGCTTATTGTTCAGGAGCTCAAAAATAAAACCGAAGAGCTCTCCTGTAATTTTTGGTTTTCAATTGTTCTCTACCTGATATCAATCAATGATCACGAAATATTTTCAGCTTGGACTAGTCTCCACAAACTATCCAACTACTTGATTTGAATTTTGTCATATGTTTTTTAATCGGTATATTCAATAAATCAATGTAGATAACAAGTATCCTACTAAAGTCCACTGAAAAGTATGCACATGATTTTTATTTTACTGCATTGAAGCTAAATTTGCTGGACAAAATTTGCTCTTTCAACTGACTATATTTTTTGAACTGAATTATGTATCACCACAAACTCAAGTTTTCGTGTCCCACAAAACATAATTGGGTATTTGTTAGTTACTTTGCTATTGATTGAGGAGGAAATTGTAAATCCTAATCATATTTGGACTTATTTTCTTATTGAAGTCTACGAAACTTTGGTTTTGTTACATGACATTTATCGTACTTTACTCATCGTTTTTGAGCAGCATAAATATCTTCAACTTTTAGACTTACGATATTTTGTATTACTGTGATGTGGTCTACTTATATCCATATAAGTAGTATTGTAGTGAACAAAACAACGGTTGGGGACAATCGAATGTATTTAAGCAAAAATTACAGACTATCTCAGTAAATTCTGATTACCAAACAATGAACAGTCAATTTGCAAATTAACAGCCAATTGTTTCAATCTTCACTGTTTCTTCTCTTATTCCATTGCTCATGCATTTTCCAAACGATTGCGCTTCATTTCAGTTCTTTCCTCATCGGTCTTCTGCCAAAATACATTCTATGTCTGACCCACACCATATACTACTTATATAGATATAAGTAGACCACACCACACTCGTCCCCCCTTTAAAGCATTCGTTCATGCGGTGGTTCTGCTCGCCATGCCACTATCTTCTTTCACTGCAGTCTGTGCCAAACTCTCCGTCAGAATGTCGAGTCTGCGGCGCGCCGACCTCCAAAGCTGCGTCGACCTGCCGGGGCACCAACATCCGCATCCACCCGGCACCTGGGACGTTCGACACCCGTACTCCACCGGCCTGCTGAGCCATCTACATCCGATGTCCGCCCGGCAGCCGCACGTCCCACTGCTCCTCTCCGTCGACAGCACCTCCTACAGCCAGCGCCGCCCCGCCAGAACACTCCACTCGACGCCACCTCTCCGCACCAGACTGCCCCAACTAGCACCTCCACTCCAGACCCGCAGCGGCGTCCGCAGAACAGCACCCTTCCTCCTCCTGGTTGGCAGCGACACCAAATGTAGTGAACTTATCAAGGCTCGAGGACAACC
>NC_031502.1:48283940-48349533 GCF_000237925.1 Schistosoma mansoni
GCTTAAATACATTCGATTGTCCCCAACCGTGTTTTGTTCACTACATTAGAGTTTTTAAACATTTAGGCTTGTATGTTTCATTTTATGTACGTGATATCACAATCTACTGATATTGTTTACGGATTTTTGAGTAGTAGAGTAGCATCACTTATGGTTGGTCATACATGAACTTTGGTTTAGGTTAGAGTTCATGAATGTCTACTTTGTTATAGATGTTTACATTACTTTTATTACTTAAGGATCGATCCAATGTCAGTTAACATAGCACACAAGGAAAGATAATTCCCCGTTTTGGTCAGTCAGTCTGTCATCAACGTAGATCGTGATGGTAGTGTACATCGGACAAGTTGCTGGCTACTTCATTATATCCAAATCACTACAACTTTTTTATTTTGTATTCTGTATATCTCATTCACTCAATCAGTTGGAAACTAATCAGAGGTATCGTTTCATATCTTCGTACAAGAAGTATGAATAGTAAAACAATACAAGATGAATCCATCATATATTTGTCGAGATCTATAGCTCTGTTTCTATCCATAAAGTGTTAAACATAAGTCATAAAAATCTTTATCAGAATCTCCGATATTATGATGAGTTTTAGAATATGCATAAAGCGTCTTCAATATGCGTTATAATTGATAGTTACATTCACCTAATTAAAAGAGATTTAATTAGTGCGATGGTCAGTTAAACTGTTAGAGTAAACCAAGTATCAGCTATGACAACCTTAGGCTGTTAGTTTTCCTTGCGGACGAATAATCATTTCAACAATTAGCACTCTATTATTCAGTGTCTGTATTTTATTTGAGATATTGACCTTAATCCTTCTATATTGTCAAAAGTTTGAACAGATATGACTAATGAATTGGATAATGAAAATATTGTAACCGTCCCATATACCAAGTCTTAATGATTGCTTTTAATAATGATGGTTGGCTAGACTAATTTGTTGTTTTATTTCTCGATATAAGAATTAGAAAATTACAATTATGATTGTTTCAGTACATAGTGCTACATTATATGTAAATCCTCGTGATAGTTACGAAAGAGAATCACTTTGGTCATTGAAATCTACAACTACTTCGACTTTTAACTTAATCTCATAACGGTAACTTTTCAAGGGGAAATAACAAACAACGATATTTCTCTTTTTGTTTGTGTTTATGAAGTCCGTCCACATGAACTGTCTTACTGAGGTTATTATCTAAGATTCTTTTCCTCTTTTTGTGAATCTAGTTACTTTGTTTGGTTTACCTAGTGTTTCAATTCAAATACCTCTACTGATACCTTGCAAACGCTTTACACCAATTAGTTTTATTTTTGGGCTTGGTCATATGAAGGTAAACAGTAATAAGTGTCGTAAATAAATACCATAATCATAGTAAGTTATTTACATATTTTTGTAAAGGCCAGAATACCACTTAAATGTTCAAACAGGGTATTAACACTGATATTTACATATAATATGGCCTATATTCAAGTATATACATTGTGTTTGTCAAATAAGTAACATATTAAGTGCTACATAAAGACAATATTTAACTGTCAGTATTGTTGATGTTTCATTAAATTTTCTTTTCGTATCGTTGTTCTTTACAATATTCAGACAATCAGATTTACCAGCTGTACGCAAGTATTTCCCTCAATCAAAAATTGTTCAAATAGCTAACACTGGTCATTGGGTTCATTTTGATGCTCCAAATACAGTGACCAACTTGATTACATCTTTTATGCTAGATAAATCATTTGATCCTACCTCATTCACAGATGTTACAGAGATCAAATAACAACGAAAATGGTGTACTGCAATCATACAATCGATAAGAGAAGGAATATAAACTTATTACTATAGTTTTTGTCTCCGTTAATTTTTTGATTGTTGTATAGTGAACTTGTCATAAAGTGGTTTGGTGTTATCCATTTATGGCATTAAAATTGTTTACAGATCCGAGTTATGTGACTGGCATTTTAAAATAAATAAATTAATTAGTGAACTGTTTCAAAGTTGTTTCTGGGTTGTAAAGTGACGAAGAGGATTTACATCTAATCTTCACAGGAAATGTCTAGCGTCCACTTCATCTTACTCGTGATTTGAAATTTCGGTCATGTTTAGTTCCAGAATCTAATATAAGAGAAAACAGATCTGCGATTCCGTCAAAGAAAATCAGCAATAGATCCACAACTACAAATAATTTATGGTGTTATCGTCTGGATAAAAAATTCTTGACCAAGGTTATGCTGGCTGAGACATTTATACCCGCAAAATCATATGGAAGCACACTTTATCGAGTGTATAACTTGACTGTTCTTATTAAACAAAATAATCAAGAGTTTCATGATTTTACCCGACGACCGATAATCACTATGTAGATCCCAATAAACGAGTCTTTTCAATTTCACTCAGATGTTATTGAAAACAATTATTCGCTCAAATATCGTTCATTTTTGGATATTCTGTGGGGATCTTTAAACTGCTAAAAAGTATCCAGTTGATAAGCTCCCAAATACCCTAGTACGGCCGAAAGTGGGGAGGGCCCGCCCTTTCTCAAAATGCTCTCACACGCCCACGCTTATACAGCCTCTGCCAGGGAAGTCCTACTCACTGCCTTCTCTTGGCATTACTGTTGTTTACGAAATTGAGAGGACGAAAAACGAATGTCCGGCTCTTTAACCGGGTTGGTGGACATGGAAAGTCCACCTAGGGGAGTTGGAAAACCCCGATTTCAAACCAATGATGCACATGGGCTCCAGTATCCTGAAGGAACAAATGGCGTACGAACCAATTGCTGGTCACCGGCTACCATGGAACTGCATCTCCTCACGATGCTCCACTGTCTTGTGGATCAGACCTTTAGATCAAAGGCTCTGGGTGTGGTTCCCTAAGAAAACCATCTGCTTCGTTCTGGGCACCCGGGCAATATCATAGTCTTCACACAATTAAATGAAATGACGACTTTTTGTGTGGCGCATATATATCTGGTACCCCCTTGTACCAATATTTATGTGTTCAAATAAAATAAATATATAAACTCGTAACTAAACAGTCCAGAATTGAAATCTAAAGCGAAATTATTTGTCCAGAAAAAAGCTAAACTTTCACGGTATGAGTCAGTGATAATCCTTTTAACTAAATCATGGAGAAAGAGAAACGGTATACTAGTGTATTGACTAAACATCGAAACCATGCATTAAGGATGATTCCATGAATTTTTAATAACTCATGATAGTTTGGCTTTCGCTACAACGTTGAAGCCTCAAAATTTCTGGTGAATAACACTATATCATGTGTATCATTTAGCCACCTTAACTTTCAATTGTCGTTCTAAATCGTTATCTCCTTTTCCTAATAATTTCCATTTGTTCGACTGTTTGGAAGTAGATTTGCTTAAACTTTCGACCTTATTGACTGATTCTATGAATGCAGTGTACTATGCGCATATCCAGCATAGTGATCTTATATCATAGAATGAAGGGAAAGCTTTCTGACTGGCTATTGTAAAACTTTATGATCATTAATGTATGCTGAAGATCCCATATTTGTTAAGATTGCAGAATGTTAAGCTATGTTTTAAATATTTGATGATTTGTAAAATTATCGTTTCTAATGCACACTTTCAGATTAGAAGAATTTGTACAACACCTTGGGAAATATTCTCATGAAGTTAAAGAGTGAAGATAGATTTGTACATCCTGCATTTACGTTTCCTATGTCTGATCGTTTACCATTGGAATTTTCTCACAATCACTTCACGTTAATATAAGCGTAAATAACTGACAACATACCTTCAACTGTAATCATTATGAGTCACTCCCTCCATTTAAGCCCTTAATGAGGATCTTATAGCACTTTTCAAAGCATATCTCATTAAAAAAAGCAAGAGATATAGGGTTTCTTTCTTCATGATAATAGTCAAGCTCTTCAATTAGTTCCTCAGGGTGTATTTATAAGTACAGTTTTACAAAATTAGTTCTCCGTGATAAATCTTCGTAACTGAAGAACAGCAAATGTGATGTGGGTTACTTATATCCATATAAGTAATATGTAACGATGGTCAGGCACAGAATGTGTTTCAGTAGAAGATCGATAAGGAAAGAACGGAATCGAAACGCAATTGGTGTGAAAATGCATGAAGAATGAAATCTGAGACAATCAACTGATATTTGCAAAAGGGATAGTCAAGTTTGAGACGATGAATTGTTATTTTGCAAATTAACTATTTACTATAGGGTTCTCAGATTTTAGTGAGATATTCTGTAATACATTCGATTGTCCCCACTCCTATTCTTGTTCACTACACAAGTATCACAGAATGTATTGTTGAAGTTCCTACATAAGCACTGATTTTACAAGTAGTGTTTTTTAATATGTCATTTTGTGTGTAACACACATCAATTAATTTATTTTATTGCTGGAGAGGAATCATAATTATTCTACACTATCATACAAATTCAGTGTATAGTCGAACTGAATAAGAGAGAAAAAAGATATGTCATAATTGATCACAATGAATATAAACAAATTGTTGATAATACAATAGCCAATATGATAAGACATAATAATGGTAATCATAAAAGACTTAAAGTAATCAAAATAATGGCGATAATAACACTCATAATCATATTAGTTAAAATTGGCATAAGAATTCTGAGTACACATATGTACTTGAATGGTTACATCAATTGTGCAAAACAAATGTAATTTCTTTTTAATAATACACTAAATCACCTACATGTTACATAAAAGAATTATATTTGACCAACACACATAAACGAACAATATTATTTTCATTCAGATCATCATTAGGCTTTACTTTAATAAACGGATACTTATATATGAGTGGATGAAAATACTAAACTATTTGAGTCAACGGTCAAAATGAAATATAACATGACTACACAATAATTATAAATTGAAACTAAGTCAAAATTCGTTAGGTAGATTTCAAAGTAAAAGTCACGAAAATTATTAAGATTGCTCAATAGAAACTGTGAATAATCACACAGTGATGAATATGAAAGGAATTTGAAAAACGATAAATACAGGATGTGAAAAAAATGAGTAGAGTTGTTTTTTAAGTCATATGAGGCCTAAGGAAGTAGGAGAGTGTCACATATTTCTTCTGACATTACAAACTATTGGTCCAAAATCTTTATAGCTTTTACTATAAGTATTTTACTTATTGTGTATATTTACTTAGTCTGTTCCATTGTGGTCACTGACTCAAATAGCCTTGAATGATTTAATATTGTCATTCACTCATATTCATGTTTATTAGAATAAAGCCTATTGATGGAAAACAATATTGTTCGCTTGTATGTGTTGTTTTAATTTTCATGATGAGGTTCTTTAGTATTTTAAAATTACATTTGTAAAATATGTTACTTATTGCAAATTAATGTTAACGTCAATTTAGAGTACACCAAATGAAATAACTTCAATTCATTACATAATGTTGACTTTTCATTCTTTACAAAATAGTTACAGTTTGATTCTAAATTAGTCCAAATCGAGGCAGTCATCTATAAATAGATTGTTATGCATTTCAGTAAAATCGCTTTATCAGATGCTCATCCGAATATGATTACATTAGGCAAAACAATTGATTTCTGTTTGTTTGATCAAAAAAAGTATACTTGACGTTCCATTAGTGATAACGTAAACAATTGAATTTTGAGAATCATTTTCAAAATAACAGCAATATAAGGTGTAATTCTTTTAAAAATTAGTTCAACGGTAAACTTGGAAAATGTCAAATCGTCCTTATTTTATATACAGTGTTTTTACTTCCCATATCTTCACAAATGAACGTTTTTTGCTCAATCACTAACATTTTCGTTCACTATTGAGAGTGATTCGGTCAACTGAACTTGAAGGGATGAGAATGATACATTGAAACGGTTAAAGAACAATCTTTGCATATTACGATGCTTGGCTTATTGATACTAAAATTACCAAAATGTTATGAAAAAAGTTTACCCAATTAAATACTACAATTGGTTAGTAATGTGAGGCTTAGTTAAGGAAGGTCTTATATTTTTCAGTTTGAATTCTGATAACTAAAAGTTCTGCAAATCAAATGAGTCGTTAAGTTCGTTCTCATTATCTGTACTTGTTCTCTCATTTCTTTCCTAATGCTTCATACTACTTGTAAATATTCAGGAAATAGTTTATTTCTAATAATTTCTGAACGTGTGATGTAACACACGTTTATTTTTTGTTAATTATCCTAAAGCGTTTACATAAAGTAATAACATTTGCTGTATTTATTATCATAATTACTTATTGTCAACTCTTGTAACAGCCATTTTCTGTATTGCATATTCCTTTAATCTTTATTTAAATGCAACGACTTTCCCATTTGTGTGCTCTTATTCCTCTTCTAGTTGTTCATGAATTGATATTAACAGTATATACATCTGCCAGTTGTAATTTACGTGGTGTTGTAATTACTGTTTATGTTATTATCACAGGAAGACTTGCGCTTTATAGTCATACAGACCCAATAATCTCTACTAATACCTGTAGAGTACTCATCCTTGGAATCAATAGTTGGTAAAGTATCACAAGAGGTCCTTCTAGGTCCACTACTTTTCACACATCATATAACTGAAATCCTTCCGTATCCTCAGGTTTACAATGTTAATTTAAGCTGATGAAGTCGAAATCTATCTAACTCTAATGGATGATACAAATACATGTACATTCCAGGCTGACTCAGTCCTTCTGGTTTGCCGGTTTACATGGTGTTCTGTCCATAACACAGCAGTCAGGTGTAAGTATAAGCACCCTGGACACACAAAAATAAGTAGACAGCACAGGAGAGGCTTCTGTACCCTTAGTCCTGTTTCATCATGTTTTAGGAGTAATGGTGAGTTGATACTTTGCGACCTTGGTTCACAGTCATACCACTGACATTTAAAAGGTGGACATTTGCTTTGCTGGATTTAAATATATCCACATGAGTGTACACAGTCTTAATGAGATCCGAAATTGAAAACCGAGCCTAGGCTTCAAACCTCTGTTCAAGTGACCCGAATATTTTGAAAGAAACACGAGGTTATCTTTGCAGTTCCTGAAGTCTGAGCCTAACCATACACAGTGCAGCTTAAGAAGCTTGAACACTGCTCTGAGATAACCTAACTTTGACGTTTATAATAACAAAGATAATTTATTCTTAAATAACAGTTGGTTACATGAGGCATGGCAATTTACAGACAAGATCAAATTGTTACGGAAGATACAATCTACACTGTGGTGGGTTACTCAGTTAGTTTGGTATTTTATACGGTACATTGATCATAAAATTATGGGGGATAACACTTCTCACATATGAATGCAAATAATATTACTGAGATTTGTATTGTCAACATAACAGTTGGCGCGCTTTATAGAGGTGCTTATCTAACACTTCTTGAATTAATTTCGTTGTTTCTAGGATTACTAGTTTATACTAGTGTAGTGATCGGCCTGTCTTGATAAGAACACGATTGGAATAATAGGAACAATTATTATTATTGTAACCAATTGTACCGGCGATTGTTTTACTGTACTTGTTTAACTGTATCAGACTCACTTCTGGTTCGCTATCCGCCCTGTTCGGTTCGAACTTTCTTACTCTCTGCCCATTATGCCTGTACTTGCTGGCACGTCTCGGTATTCTTTCGATAACACGAGATCGCCAATAAATATACTTTATCTGGACTAATTAAAGCCTTCTGATTTGCAAGTTATCAAAGGAACCAAGTCGTCGCTGGGCGCGTAATCGAATTGTAGTGCTGATCATAGTCCGTCCTCAATTCGACGTCACTACACTATAATTCAAAGACTCTTAAATATCACAATACCTCACATGTTAAGGTTTATAGCAAATTTATATATATTCCTAAATAATGGAACAGTTCCTTATACAAATTGTTGTATTCAAACCTTGATTTCACTTGTATGTGTTTCAATTACGTGGTTAAATGCTTCAATAAAACTGACATGAGCAAAATAATAAAAATATCAATTTTCAAGAGTGATACTAAGATCTGACTTTTCAGTGCTGTGTTTGACTATTTACGTTAAAAATGCGGAAAATACGACCAAGAAATCCCTTACGTAATTTCGCATCTCACATGGAGTATCACTTTTTTTAAATTGTAGATATGCTTCGCCTAAAATTGTCCCTAAGAATAAAATCTAAATCTAGGACTCCCTACTTGTTATATATGTCAGTAGGACATTGACTCAGTTATACGAGTCGGCGATCTGTAACTTAATCAATAAAATTTCAAATGTACAGAGGACTAGACAACAGGACATATGTGCGTCTTTGATTCCAATGCTAACCACATATCAAATATATTAAAACTTGTGACAATGCTTTATCGAAAACATCCAATTGCTCATGAAAATAAAAGTAGTGGATTGATGTGTGGGCGAGAATGACAATGATTGGTTGTCTTGATGAGTCAGACATTAGATAGGATGACAGGTGTTATATATGTTATATATATTCCCCTATCCTTTTTATGTATTAACTGTTATAGATTGACTGTTCCTTGTGTTGGATTTTGGTGTGTAAATATATTGACGTTACAGTCAGGCTAATCTGGTGTTCTTGATCTGAATTGTGTTGAAGTCCTGTAGAATAGACACTGGGTGGGAATCTAGTGTAGATATTCGTCTAAGGTAAATTAACGTCCCGCATACATGTAAAAAGCGAAAGGACTGTTATAACAAGAAACCCTAGAGTTATAAGCAGTATCCTTACGTCTATAACATGAATGATTGATACGACCTAAATATTTTTAATTGCAAAAAAACATCTTGCATGTTGAAAGTTGGTGCTTTTGAATAATTTAAAGCTTCGTTCACAGTTGGTAAATAAGTGAAAACCTTTAGGGTACTAATTTGGGACTCAGCAACGGACATCAGTGTCATCACATGTAACCAAACCCAATATTCTATAGTGTGACAGAGGAAGTATTAACTTTAGACCGAATTATCTAACATGAAAATGTGAATGTTAGTAAAACTCGAATGCTTTTATGGAGTTCGAGTTGCAACGACCAACTGGTGGTCGAGAATTAATACAAGTAAAGTCCATATCCGTTTATAACAAGACGTAATGCAGTTACTGCATAACCGGTCAGTTAAAAGCGTCAAATATAACTCGTTATTTAGTGCTTCTTGATAGTGTTCACACATAAAAATGTGGTGAGACTATAATTTATGGACGACTTCCGGGTGACACTGAACTGACCTCGAGGACAGACACCTAATAATTGGGACTAAATGAGGGTTATAAACCAGTTACAATTATGATTTATAGTTGATGGGTAGGGTGAAAAATTAGATTTAGGATTTTCATCATGAACTAACATCAGCTATAATGACGAAACTCTATTTAGCCGAATGTATGAATGAACTACGCGCCAAAACTCAGAACTCCTTATCTTAAATCTCATTGGTTCGTCCATAAATTATAGTCTTGCCAAAAATGTTGATAAACTCCTAGTAAACACGGCCATCAACCCTTCTGAGATATGCTAAGGGTGTTAATGAAGGCGTAGGACGAAGTCATGAGTTCCATGTATGTGTTTGCTGTAGCATGTCACGAGGATGCTGGATAACGGAGGGAAGAAGAAGCTGTATTACATAAATACTTGGCAGGACCGTTGTCCATTGGTTACAGGTGACACAATATTCCACCACAAGCTCATGCACAAAACTACATGGGTCTCGCCGGATCACACTACACACAATCAGATCGATCATATTCGCATCCATAAACAAATTAGAAGGTCAATACAAGATGTGAGAACTAGGAGAGGAGATGATATACCTTCAGGTCACCACAAAAACTGGTGGTTGCCAACATGAAACTGAAGCTAAGGAGACACTGAACAACTGGGGAAACAGCATTACAAAGGTTCAATACAGCCTTCCTTCGACATACTGACAAATTCAACGAATTCATGATACAACTCAACAACGGGTTTCAGGTTATACAAAGTCTACCCAAAGAGAGAACTGCTATGGAGGACAACTGGGAAGAAATCAAAGGAGCACTAACTTCAACGTGTCAGGAGGTTCTGGGTCGTAACAAGCATCATCATCACAAGGAATATATCTCTATCAAAACTCTGGACAAGGCTCAAGAAAAGAAGAACGGGGAAATAGCAATTAACAACAGTCGAGCAAGAGCAGAGAAAGTCAAGGCACAAAACGAATACACAGAAGCAAACAAGCAAGTGAAGAGGAGCATTAGAGATGACAAGCAGAAGTACGTGGAAAATCTAGCAGCGACAGCAAAAAAATGCTGCAAGAGAAGGGAATATGCAACAACTGTATGACACGACGAAGTTAGCCGGAAAATATAGTAAATCAGTGAGACTGGTCAACGACAAAGAAGAAAAGAATCAAAAACAAAGAGAAAGATGAATATAACACTTTGGGGAACTTTTGATTAGGCCAGATTCACTGAATGCACCGGACATCGAAGTAGCACACATGGATGCTCCTGTACCTGTCACTCCACCAACAATCGAAGAAATTCGTATGGTCATCAGATAAATGAAGAGCGGAAGAGCGGCACAACATGAAAACACGATAGATGAAGCACTGAAGTCAGACAGTGAAGTAACTGCAGACATGCTCCATGTTTAATTCAGAAAGATTTCAGTGAAAGGACAAGTGCCGAAGGACTGGAAAGAAGGACACCTCATCAACATACCAAACAAAGGAGATCGGGACAAATATGAGAACTACAGAGTAATAACACTACTGTCAGTAACAGGAAAAGTTTTCGACAGTGTTGCTGAACCGGATGAAAGATTCATTAGACGCCCAAATTCGAGGTCAACACACTGGATTCTTTGGGGATCGGTCGTGCACAAACCAAATCGCAACACTACGGACAATCGTTGAACAGTCGATTGAATGGAATTCCTCACGATACATCAACTTCCTCCACTGTGAGAAGGCGTTCGACAGCGTGAATAGAAGAACCTTGTAGAAACTCCTTCGACACTATGGAGTGAATAGCTGAGAAGATTGTCAACATCATACGGAATTCATACGATAGACTACACCGCAAAGTCGTGCATGGAGGACAACTCACAAATGCATTCGATGTGAGGACTAGTGTCAAACAAGGCTGATTACTGTCTCTCGTCCTTTCTCTTTCTTCACATGGTTGACTGGATCATTAAGACTTCAATATCTGAGGAGAAACACGAAATATAATGGACAGCTTGGGTGTTACTAGAAGTTTTGGACTTCGCAGATTGAGTATCTCTTCTATCCCATGCACACACACGAACAGATGCAGGTCACAAAAGCCAATGTAGCAACAGACTCTGCATCAGTAGGCCTCAACATACACAAAGGAAAAAGCAAGGTCCCCAACTAAAACACGGAGAGCACCAATCCAATCACACTTGATGGAGAAACTCTGGAACACGTGGAAACGTTCACTCACCTGATCAGCAGCATCATCCATGAACAAGGAGGATCTGATGCACACGTACATGAAAGAATTGGCGAAGCAAGGACAGCATCCCTATAGTTGAACAACATGTGGAACTCAAAACAACTGTCAAACAATATCAAAGTCACAATCTTCAATACCAACGTCAAGACAGTTCTATTGTATGGAGCTGAAACTCCGAGGAATACCACAATCATCATCAAAAACGTACTGGTATATCTCAACAATTGTCTACGCAAGATACTCAATGTTCGTTGCTGAACGGATACCATCACCAACAGCCTACTATGAGAGAACAAACGAGCTCGCAGTTGAGGAGGAATTTAGGAAAACACGTTGGAAGTGGATAGGACATTCATTAAGGAAATCACCAAACTGAATCGCGAGGCAAGCGGTAACTTGAAATCGTAAAGGGAAACGGAAAAGTTGAAGATCAAAGAACACATTGCGTCGAGAGTTGGAAGCAGACATGAAAAGGATGAATAGGAACTGGAAAGGATTGCCCAGGACATAGTTGGATGAAGAGTGCTGGTGGGCGCCCTACGCTACTCCACGAAAAGTTAATAGTCGTTAGACAGCAGGTTAGAAATGATTTGTTTGCACCGGATTGCTCTCTGATTTCTAATTCCAAATAAAATACGTTTAGTTGTTCTTACCTAGTTTTACTTGCCGTTAATCGTACTACTTCAGTCAGACGTAATTCAATAGTTATTAAAGTTCTACGTACATGTAGTAAGGAAAACAGTGTATGGATACATAAGTGGCTTTTTTTCTTGGTAATTGTTATTACTGTTTCTAGTTATCATAACTTTGATGTAGTCATGAGTGGACTCTTTTACCTTGTCGACTGTCCGCTTATAGTCTTTACTGCTTTTATATGAACAGGTGTGTGCGTAATGTTGGTCCTCTTCATCACATATCATGGACTGATTTTTGTCCTGCTAGAAATGTAGATATATGCCTTGTCAAAAGGTAGTTTGCACGCCTCTCGTCACCGCTTCAGCCTATCACTTTTCATTTCTATTATCATTCTGAATAAACGAGCGCCACTGAGAGCATGTGATGTTTGTGCTTTTGTTTCTTGCAAACCTCTTTGAAGTCAGTCCTCCCTCCTGAGTTCCATGTACTTTAGTCGACACGAAACTAATATTGGATAACTTCACATTAATTTGTGTATCGAGATAGTGAGTACCATTTGATCTACCTCGGTTACGCTTGCGTTGGATTCGCTGAAACGTGGTGGTGTCATCCTGTGCACTTATCGCACTGCGCGCCACTTTCTACATGGTATTGACAGCCTGAGCATTGGCAATTGCCTTTTTAGCCCTGTCCAGCAACCAATCAAAGCTTTTCGAATAAATAAGACTGATTATTACGTAGAAGCAGGGGTGATAACAAGAAAAAGGGTGAAAAGCCGTAAAATGTTAGATATAAAATTGAGACAATGAGTATATTTGTAAAATCCTAGCGAATGAATTAGAAGTGAATCCAACGTTTCGCCTGGCAATCTGGTCCAAGTATTTTCTATGAATAGTCACGTGGTTCTTTGTTTATCTGTATACTGAATATGTCATTCAATCAACGTCAACAATGTTAAAAGTAGGTATTTGCATAAGTGTGTAAGAGACATGTGATGTGGAACAGAAAGTGTCAAGATAAGATATTATGTATATGTAAATACGAAGAAATTTCATTCACTGTATACTGTCTCTGGCCATTGAATTTTAAGAAAATTGAAAATGCCACAGCATGCCTAAAATGAAGGCAAATAAACAAGATAAAAGAATAAATTCAAAGTGAAGAATGTATTTGTAACTGAATGTCTATGTTATTTCAATGTTCCAGTCAATTGTCTAACAAATTCAGATAAGACAACTGATCAGAACCGTTACTGTTATCCAGATAATACGAGGTAGATAAAATGGAATAAGGAGCTCAGCTTTACCTGGTAATTAATAATTGTTATGGTACAGCTAATTGTATTTATATCTCCTAATGACACTGCTTGAATTTGCCCATATGTGTGGGGCATCAAATTTTTGGCTACATTCACTTTGATGAAGTGTGGATGTGCTGACTTAAAGTCTAGAAGTCTCCCTGAGTACATTAGCTTTCGAAAAATACCTGCACTTGCAGAAACTTATCATTATTATATTACTTTTCAACCAAGTAGTCTATGGAAAATAATTTGCGTTCAGTAGATTCCAACTCCTTAGTGAACTTGATTTTGTCATAAATGCTGTTGATTTGTTTAAATAGTTCATCTAAACCATCTCGTTTTATAATAACAAAAGTGTCATCTACGTATCTTAACCAAACATCTGATGGAAGAGAACACTTTGAGATTTCAATTTTTTCCAGTGAATACACGAATAAGTTAGCAACAATTGGGGAGACCAATGATCCCATAGCTACATCCTCAGTTTCTCTGTGCAGATCTCCTTGGAAACTGAAAACAGCTGGAGGTGTAACGTTTGATAGATCCCCAGGATCAATAGCTCTGTAAGTGTTTGACATTGGATGCTGACCACATTGGTTCTACTGGACTCACCTAGCTGAAGGCGCTCGGTCATGCATCCACAGCATATCGCTGGGGAAAACTCCGTGTTCAGCTTCTTCTGCGATCACTAGTCAGTTTAGATCAATCACTTCTGGATATATTGATAATCTACCAAATATATTTCCCAATCTCCTCACTTCTGACTTTTGATTTTACTGGGTGGGCACGATTTGTGGTGGATCCCGGCGAAAGAGCTTAGTCAAAATATAACAATACGCAAAGTTACCAACAGTATACCAAAAGAATTAACACTACAAACCTAAGCGTATGTCTATGAGTAACGCAAATTACAGTTAAATTATAAAAAGGTATATTGAGCAACCAAATGGTAACAGAGTTATGAAATGAATGTTACTTGTAAGTTGCTTTCTGAGATAACAACCTAAAATAAGTTCACTTGGTTAACAAAGATTTCTCTGCATGTGACGGCACCGACAGTAAAATGAAGGAGATTAGGTCCAGTAGTATTATTCAGTACTGATCCGGGCTAAAGCTCCAATGTAGCGTGGAAAAGCCTAGAAGGATGTTATAATACTATTATGATCTTCAATCAAAGGCCGTGGCCATTAAAGCAGAAGAATAGACGACGGATACAACGTTTATATTTTAAGAGTTGCGGTAGTGAAGTAGTATTATATATTACTAAAGGAATATATACGTTTCTTTACCATTGACACAGAGAAACAATAGATATTGAATATAAATGTGGTTACATATAAAGCGTGACAAATAGGAAAAATATGTGATCTTTAATTTGTTGTTACAAAAAATCACTGGATATAAATGTCACAATAGATTCAATTATAGGTGTTGTTGGTTAAAGTGTTATCAAACTACAATACCTGTGGCATTCTCAAAGGTAAACATATATCCATGCAAATACCTACTTTTAACATTGTTAACGTTGATTGGATGACATATTCAGTATACAGATAAACGGAGAACCACGTGCCTATTCATATTCGATAATTTTTATGTTTGATTATATTTATAAGAAAATGCTCGGACCAGATTTCCAGGTGAAACGTTGGATTCACTTCTAATTATTGCACTAAGATTTCACAAATACACTCTTCCTCTTTAATGTCTCACATCAACTCGGCGCCCAAATACTGTGAAACTATTAGATCTAATTTAGACGAAAGTTCTTCCGAAAGTGTCCACTGAAAAAGTATAGAGAAATAACCTCTTCGAAAAGAACTCTCCGTGTGCTGCTTTATAGAAATAAATTCAGTCAAAGTGAAAGCAATAGTCGTGATGAGTAGTAAACAATCAAAATTGTAAGTCTAATTCAACGGTTAAAAATACCACTGTCTTTTCCTAATACCGCTCATGTGAATTGTGCCTGATCTCGAGAGTATTTTCACATCAATGAATAGGTGATTATATAGTCTTCCCATTCACAGCAGTTTTGTATCATTTGATATTGGAATCAAAAATAGTAGTCTGAGGGTCATCAGATTTATGCGTGATGTCCGCGCTTTTCAAGCATTGTCGTAGTGTGTTTTCGAGTTCAACTGGTGGGTCGGTTTTTCGCAATATATTTGAACTCCGTAATATGAAAATTCAGTTCTATGGGATGCGGGACTATTTTTCATGCCCTTTATTACTCTAGAACAGGGTTAGATATACTGCGACTATCAATTATTTTGTCAATGTAAAACTAAATTTGAATTTATATATTGCATTCTGTAGGATGTAAAATGATCTTAGTGATCCGAAGCAGATATCGGTTTTCAGACGGCAGCTAATATTTCAGAAGTGAGGAAAATGCTTCAGTATTGCCTTCAGTTCACTTATGGTCAATAAATAATTCGAGGAGGTATTTGTGAAATAGAAACTCAATATGAAATCCCGTACCTACTAGTATAACATAGCTAACGCCTCTAGGTATGTACGTCTATCTAAGGAAAAGAGAATTGTCACTCTGCAGTCACTAAAGCCTTCTGAACTATCCTCCCGGTATATTATGCAGCCTGGCTCTGAAATAACCTGTGTAGTATATGAGGATTAAGGGGATGTAGTCATAGTGTATCATTTTCCCTATAGTTCTCTTTACGTAAGTAGACCACTGATACGTTATAGTAATGGTTCGCAGATCTGGACACGTCAACGCGTAATGAGCTCGCACTAAAATCCGTGCGTACCTTTTCGATGTTCGAATCGGTACTTTGTGGAACTCCCTGCCGAAAGCTATTGCGATAGCACCCTCTGGTAGATATTTCAAAAGAAGACTTAATGATCAGTGTAATTCTGTACGTATTGGTATACTTGTTTTGCCTTTCAGTTTCTAGTAGGAATATAACGAAAATCATACCTCTAACCAGAAACTCTCTCCTACTACCTAACTGCAGATCCCGCGGGATATTTCGCCCTTCAGACTAGTAGAGTTTGGAGTTTAGCAATTTAATATGTGGTGCTGTTTAGATGCATATGTTCTAAAGTAGTGTCTTGAAAAAATCGGTTCCATGTGCACTAGATCATTGTGACAAATAAATACTGCTAAGACAAGGGAAGTGGTAAGTAGCATAGTGTTTCAAGAGTCGAGCAAGTCAAACACTGGAATGTAGGTAACAATTCTAGACAAGGAACTCAATATCAAACTTGATATATGGCTGAATGACTAATATTTTAGTATTCACTAGCCTAGGTTACACCGTATATATCTCTTGTACGTCATAGTTGAAGCATGCTCTCCAGAAACTTTAGCTGACATGACCCAGACTTAATACTTGTGTTAAACGCCACGATTTTGTCATCCCTTTTCCGTCCTTCATCATTTATTTTGTCTATTGTCCTTTCTTTGACTTTCTGTGCTGTATTGATGTATATTTACCTAGAACATTGCATATGCCTTTTATCTGGGTTTACGAACATAGTGCTCATTATAAACTTGTCTACACTGATTCACGGGGTTCTCCGTATATTTGTTTCTTCAAAGTCACATGCCGTACAGACTAACTAGCACACAAAACTGGTGCACGTTAATGACTAGAATGCATACTTTTTCATCATCTCAACAGTAGGGTTGGTAGTATCATGAGTCCTAGTGACCCATGTTTAACAATCCTAATTCTCAGACACAATTACAAGTATACAGAAAGCTGTTTTAGACCATCAAACTGGTCTTATCGGTGTAAAAGAATACCACGAAATCCAACCCTGTTGATATTATTACTTTTAATGCAGCGTGAAAACAAGTCAAAGGAAACTGGCCTTTTTTAGTCTGAAGATATCATTTACGTTTGTTCTTTTACGTCGAACAGAATTGAGACCATACTATTTTACTACACTGCAGCTGTATCTCACGTCTAATACAGTTGCTAAACATCCACAGTACATTTTACAAGTATCTTGATAGTTGAAGTTTCACAATCTAATTATTTGATTTGTTTGTATCTTCTAAAACCTTACATAATCTCTACATTTCTCGTCTCATGGTGTAATTGAATTTGGGCAATGCCGCAAAATAATGAGTGACTAAATATTCTGCCTTATATACCTACATCAACCATATCACAACCCTGCATTAGAGCTAACCGCAATAATGCATTTTATCAACTCTTTGATATAAAATGGGGTATATCTGATTTGAATTAAATGTGGTGTAAGCTGGTAGTTGCTGGTCGTGCTTTATATATACACAGACATTTTACCAGCTCGGTAAAGCCTTTAATCTTAATTATATTCATGTACCCATACTCTTGCATCTCAAACCACGCTAATTATTTTGTACTATAGGTTCCTTCCACAAACAACTGTTGAATTGCCCCTTTGTTTCAGTTGGCCTCAAGTGTGTAAACAATGGATTGTCTTTGCCATTTGCATCGAAAAACTGCTTTTCATTACTTGGAATGTCTCCAACCGTTAATTTAGCTACTTTGGCTCAGATGGCCATTTGTGGTCCATTTCAAAAGAAACGCCCGCCAAATAAAGCGATGAACTCGAAGCCATTTATAAAAGGGATTGTACTAAAAACTTTTATACGTAAACCGAAGAAACCAAATAGTGCGAACAGAAAATGTGTACGTGTCCGTTTATCTGATGGTCGTGAAATCACAGCGCATATTCCTGGTGAAGGTCATAATTTACAGGAACATAATATTATTTTAGTTCGTGGTGGTCGCACACAAGACCTTATCGGAGTGAAACATAAAGTTGTACGTGGAGTATATGACTGTGCACCTGTTCAGAAACCAAGTTCAAAATAAAACTTTGTAGCAATTTAATCCATAGGACTTCAACATTGTTTGTAAAGATAATTCAAATTTTTACATTTATGTTCTTAATTTCTCACTATCGCAAGGTGCTTTAGCAAGTCGCTTTGCATTGTAAGGTATTGCGTTTGGGATCTTAAATTTTTGACCCGGGATATATATTTTTAAAATTTAAACCTTAATCTTGCAATTGCGGAGGACTTATAGCTCAGAGTAAGAATAACAGCTACTTAGCATTCCTCAAGCCTTGGTATTTGTAGAGTAATACCGTCAAAGCTGTTTAGCTTGTTGAAAACCTTCCATATTCAGATGGCGAAAATCGGAAGAATTCAACAGGTCCTTATCATTCTTCAAGACATGTTTATTCTATTCGGAGCCCTCAAATGCCCTAGTACGGCCGAGAGTGGGGAGAGTCCGCTCTCCCTCTGGAAATGTATACACTTTATCTTCCCTTAAACCTTGAGATTAAAATTGCTTCATGAATTTTATCCTTCCTATACTATATCCTTATATACAACCTTTCTTTATATACTACCACCACTAAATTAATTACTTCTATGAATCCGGTGTTCATCTTGTTGTGCTAACGAGGTATGGCAACTTGGACCGATGCATATGTGTGCCTGGTCCTACGTTGTAGCTGACTGACTGACTGACCCTCTGGAAATGCTCTCACATGGCCACGCGTATATAGCTTGTGCCAGAGAAGTCCTACTCACTGCCTTCTCGTGACATTACTGTTGTTTACGGAATCAAGAGGACGAAAAACAAATGTCCGGCTCTTTAACCGGGTTGATGGACACGGAGAGTCCACCTAGGGGAGTTGGAAAACCCCGATTCCAAACTAATGTTGCACATGGGCTCCAGTATCCTGAAGGAACAAATGGCGTACGAACCAATTGTTGGTCACCGGTCACCATGGAACTGCATCTCCTTACGATGCTCCACTACCTTGTGGATCAGACCTTTAGGTCAAAGGCTCTGGGTGTGGTTCCCTAAGAAAACCACCTGCTTCAGTTTGGGCACCTGGATAGTATCACATCCGTCACACAAATCAAATGAAATTTGTGTGGCGCATATGTATCTGGTGCTTCCTTGTACCAATATTTATGTGTCTAAATAAATAAATAAATAAATAAATCCTTTGTGGTCTTTTATTTTATTTATTTGAAGATAAATATTGATACAAGGGGGCACCAAATATATATGCGCCACAAAAAATCGTCATTTCATTTAATTGTGTGAGGGCTATGATACTGATCGGGTGCCCAGAACGAAGCAGATGGTTTTCTTAGGGAACCACATCCGGAGCCTTTGATCTCAAGGTCTGATCCACAAGACAGTGGAGCATCGTGAGGAGATGCAGTTCCATGGTAGCCGGTGACCAGCAATTGGTTCATACGCCATTTGTTCCTTCAGGATACTGGAGCCCATGTGCAACATTAGTTTGAAATCGGGGTTTTCCAACTCCCCTAGGTGGACTTTCCATGTCCACCAACCCGGTTAAAGAGCCGGACATTTGTTTTTCGTCCTCTTGATTCCGTAAACAACAGTAATGTCACGAGAAGGCAGTGAGTAGGACCTCCCTGACAGAGGCTGTATAAGCGTGACCATATGAGAGCATTTCGAGAGAGGGCGGGCCCTCCCCACTTTCGACCGTACTGGGGAATTTGGGGGCTAAAATCCTTATTAACTATAACTTAAATAATGATAGAGATGAGTTTTATCTAATGATCTTGTAGTTATATTTTCGCAATGCTACAATAAACTGCCTGTTTGTGATAATTATACTATGTAGTAATGCATACAATTTTTACTGCGTGCACGTGAAATACATGTTGTAATCAGAAAGCAGCATAGTTGTGAATATTCCAACTCTGACTTTGAAGCACCTTCCAAATTCATTGAAATCATTAGATGCTAGACTGGTCTTTGGGGAGGGTTCTAGGTTGAAGTAAACTACTGAAGAACTAACTGTTGTGTAAGGCAAGTCAATAGCATTGAAGAATTTAGTAGCTTTACAGTGCAACTTTTGTACTGCTACTGATATGGCTCTTTGTTATGACTGCGGAAAAAACTGCCATTTGGTACTCGTTACAACATAGCGGGACTGATATGTCTCAATTAAGAAAGAAAAGCAGGACTGTAAATGAAGGTTTATTTTTACATTAACTACTGGCTTCGCCCCTGACAACCAACTTTCAACTAATCAAAGTGATATCAAAAGTTAAAATGAAATTTACAGGGTTTTTAACTATCTGATCAGTGGTTAAATTGGACCTCATTGACCTGGAAGCGATTGGCACTAATTGGCAAGTAACTTGATGCATGTATATAATTTGCCAAATCAACAAGTTAACTGCTCTGACTAAAAAATGTAACTGAGTTGCATTTTTACTTTTTCCTGCCAGAAACTACCAAATAATAAGACTGATTTTGAACAATAATATATTTATAAGTTCTTTTTAGGGAAGATCTAATTAGGAAAATTTCTAAATACTTGTTATTTCGCTTCTAAGTTACTTAATTGATTCTTACATATTTATATCGATGGTTAGATGTTGCAGCAACCGGCCTATAAATGGTTCATTATTACTTACCAAACATTATTATTTATCAGGTCATTTTTAAACATGAAGATCACTTTATACAGGTTGAAAACTTAATAATTGATAAGAAGTGCTGACTTGGATTACTACTTCGAGTACTAGTTAACTATCAACAACCAAATGCCTAAATACAATATTAATAAAATTTGTTTAGTCTCAGTTAGTGTAATCTCACCAACTAATTGACCGTGACTGTCAGAACGTGCCTTGTCGTTAAAAAAAAGAATTGCAATTGAATTAGATCAAAAGTAAAAGTTGTGATGGGATTTGTTTCGTACACATCAGTTACTAGTATTTTCTTGGTCTGAAAAGTGGGGTTTATTATAGAAGAGACATCCGACTATGGCATACATTTTCGTCAGCAAATGACCTGTGAAGTTAGCGATGTAAGCTTTTATTTGGTTAAACTTAATTATCTATATTTGTTAAAATGACCTGATCGGTATTACAAAGGTCAGTTGTAAGATAGAGGAACAGTGTTAAAAAAACTACTAAGTAATTTGCAGTCAGAGCAGAATCTTAGCCTATCAAGAGCTTTTGAGATAGTTATCAAACTGAGTACACTTTTTAAAAACGATGGTTTTAAATATGTTTTTAGTAAAAACTTTAAACTTACCAGTTCGTTTTTTTATCTTCTAGTATATTTTCATTCTACTTCATTTTGTTTCTTATTATGTACTCGTCAAGGTAAACTTTTGATTGGTATCTATTTCGACAGAATTTTTGCAAAGAATTTACTGTAACTTCATTAATTTCCCACTACTATTTATATATTTTGTCCTGCTTACCTGTACACTCGTTTTTACTGCTTTGGTTTTTAACTGTAACTAATTGTTTACAATAAATATCTGAAAACAACATCACCTTTTCCCACCTTTTATTTACTGTGCATACTTCATACTCCTAGTGTTTTATTTTAGAGAGCAAATTCTTCAAATGTCAGATGCTGTTAAGGTGATTCCAGATGATGAGTCTCAGCGAGAAAATTGCACATCGCCATCTGAACCAGTTACTTTTGTGGAAAAGTCTGAAAGCAGTTGCTCCCCATGTGTTCCACAGCCTATTCCACCGAAACTTCCTGTTAATAAGTTGTATGGAATTCGAGCTATAATTGGAATCTGTTTATTGTTGTTTTCTGCGTACCTTGGCTCTATCTTCTTTATGGCTCCATTACTGCCGTTGGCTGTTCTGTCGCCTGTTTTATTTCGCTATTTTAATGACTTGCTCTTGACATCGTGGCTGATGTTTGCTGAAGTAAGTATATATTTAAGTATAATTTGATGACCAAAAGATGGGATAATTGCAGTAAAAATTACTGTTCAGATAACAAATTTTATTTTCTAAGTATCATAACAACAGAATACTTTAGATTCAAACATACTAACTTAAGCACAGATGCCATTAGGTGTGAATAAAGCAATTAGGTATCACACCAAAACACAGTTAATTCCCCTCCGAACTGATCGCTAAACATAACAAATCAATAGCCATCATTGGATTGAGACTCAATGATCATCTTCAAAAACCAATGGCACTATCGAAAATTTAGATACCAGCTCACGCGACATTTCTAATCGCACGAGGATGAAATACTTTTCTAATCGCAATAATAAATATTTAGGAATTAGTGTAAAGCGAAATAATCCTACATTCTACAATTCAAATAACTTTTCGTTAATCCCTAATTCTACATGCTCCATTGTTTTTGTTTTCCCAGTATAAACTAGTTATCAAGGGTAAATAATTTTTTTATCAATTTACTTAAATGATTAATTCTGTGAATGTTCTTGAGTCATTCTGATTGTTTCATCTGCTAATTCTTGTTTCTATTGTACTTCAATCCTGATTTCCGATCAAAACAAATTCTTGTGAGAAAGGTTATCATGTGTGCATCAGCTGATTTTCGCTTGAAAAGAATTAGATTGACAAATGCTGTTTGCATTTTTTGAAAAAAAGCTAGTAGATTTTATTCATCCTCAAACAACTCATAAATAACAAAAGTTTGTACTCAACAGAAAACAAGTGAGGCGAATGTAACTTTAATTTGACTAGACAATAAAGTTGTTGATTTTCATTGAAATCACTAACAGATCTATGTTAGAAAACCATTGAAAGCTTGTAAACACTGGACAGCTATTTTGTCTTAGTAAGAGACTCCTGAGTGGTGTACATTCACTACCTCTTAACCGGGGATCGAACCCACAGCCTTCGGTCTCGCTCACTATTATATCGTGTCAGTACCTGCGTGCCCTGTTTAGTATATGAAGTGATGATTCCCGCCAAACAGAGAGGGGTGAATTATCGATCAGAGCAATGATACACAAAAAGCCGCATGAACAGTCTTGAGTACTTATCAGTCCTGCTTTCGGCCTAGCCCAGCCAGTTAAGCCCAGAACACCAGGAACAGCCTCTGCAATATGAATCATTATTCTCAAACATACTGGGTTTATATACCAAACAAACTGACCACATCATACCATAAAATAGAAAATAACATTTGTACAAGATTTGGCCAAATGTGGCTGTGAATAGGGAGGGGGCAGTAATCAATAGACTGGGGATAACTCAAGAATAGGAAATCGTATAATAATAGTTCGTAGGTCAAAATGAAGCTTATAATAAAAGGGACACGAATATGAATAGTTTAGTTACTTAACAATTATACAATAAGAAATATACATATCACACTGGTTCATAAATATTCCTCAAATTTACCATTCATAATTCTCCACGGGATATAACACTCACTGAGCTGGCATCTATTTGCGTACAAGTATAACTTCAATCAATGCGCTATATTGCGAGACCATCTTCTTATTGTCTTTGTTGGGTGCTTTCCTCATACCTGATATGGTTGGACTTCACTGGTCACAGCTTCTCAATAGAAATCCAGAAATCCCCTCTCGTGGACTAATTAAAGTCAGACTTGTACTCGATTAGATGCCAGCTTAGTAGTCTTGAATTAAGCGAATCTAATGTTTTAGAATTCGTTAGTCGAAACCTTGAGTCTCTAATTGTATCGCTAATCCATCTGTTTCACTCAGACATTATATTCATTCGATTCAATCATGGAATTTCCATTCTTGTTGCTCTCCTAAATTTAACTTACCATGTTAATGTTACTCACAGTCTGTTCTGCAATTGTTTTAGCTCAGTTCTTTTTAAAGCTGAATTGGTTTGCGGATTTCATGCTCATTCTATGTACATATTACCCACTGGTGTTTGTACAGTCAGTCACTATCATCACCCTCCTCTATTCCTTTTAGCTCATATCTCAATGGGTGAACCTATATGTAGTTGTCAGTCATCAGATTAGATTGTTTGAAATGCTTCGATACTTAGAAATGGTTAGTTGTTAGTATTTCGATATTATTAATCTTTATTTTTACGTCGCCTACAAGTTGTAGATTAAAAACATGTCTCATTGTTTCATCTCACTGACTCTTATCAACATTTGTCGTAAGTAATAGGGAAGCTGTTGATTTTTAATCTGTATATATTGGATAAATCTCCCTGATGAAGTTTTATGGAACTGCAGAAATGTTATTTTTTCTGCAACTTACTATTTAGCTTATGGAATTCAATGATTGGTATACTCATGCACCATAACAGTTCAGAATATGATGTCAAATACAAACCAAAGTAACTCCAACACTTTCCTTGAATACCATTCAAAATTGTTTGCAGAATTGCTTGTTGATATCTCTTGTCATGTGATCTGTTCTTCTTACTAAATGATCTTATTTCTTGTACTTAGCTATGATAGTTTATATAAGTACTATATCAAATTTCTCAATGAAATGAGTCATTTCGAGTATATATATATATAATCGAACTAACGTATTGTTGCTTTTAGTTTGTAATATGCAAAGTTTTTGGTTGTCGTATCCGTCATTTTGGTGACCGAGTTATACCATCCACCACTACTGAACACCATAGCTGTCTCTTTCTGATCAACCATCGGACGCAATTAGATTGGTTCTTCGTGTGGGGTTTAGGTGATCCAATCCAGCGTATGAAAATAATTCTTAAGGATTCTCTTGCGAAAGTTCCAGGTGCTGGTTGGGCTATGCAATGTGGTAGCTTTATATTCTTACGCCGGCGTATTGCAACAGATCAACAGCGGTTACAAAAAATTGTGGAATATTTACTCAAAGTTAAACAAAGTTGCCAAGTATGTAGTGTTTATTTTGAGCGTCTGCTTTCTTGTGTTTTCATACTTTTACTGCGGTCCCTATGGGTCCTGGATCTGGAACCTTGTTGGGGTCGTGAATATTCAGTCTTGAGAATTCTCATGCTTAGGTTAAACAGTGTTTCATGGTTTTGTAGTTTTCATTGGCTGTCTAACTAAGGTTAACTCGTCTAACCACGAGGATTACGAAACAAACCCATTATCATCATCCTATCGATTAACACAATGGACCGAAGTGTGACTGTGAATTGGTTCGTCAGTAATACAACTTACCAACTATTTTCAGTGGACAAAGTTTTAAAACCTAACTAAAACTATTTTGAAATTGTAAGGTGGATCGTAGAAAAAGTGTAGCAGAAGAGTAACAATACTTATTATTTCACACAAGGTCTCTCACGTAGGCCGAAGTTTCTTGCTTTATGTGTGACTAAAGGTGTGGTAGACTCTAATCACAAAATTGTAAGTAGTATGTGACCTCGAAGCTGTCACGGTTGTCAGACAGAGAGAAGAGTCTCAGTGCATCAAAAAGTACGGCGTAGTCAGGACACTTGAAGACTAAACGAGAAGACATTTCGGATTGCCCACAAGATGCAAATGAATGATGGAAGCCTATATGTACGTATTATATAAACACTGTAATCTCTCACAATAAATATTAGTTCGTTCCTTCTGCTCAGTGTCTTGTTTTACAAAAACTTTCCTGATTGTTTTCCTATGGGATGAATATTTTTACTGTTTCGTTAAAAGATTGTTAACAATACAGTATGATTTAAATATTACAAAGAATAATTTGAAAAAAGTTTTAAATTGGCTGTTAAAAACTTTAATTAGTGTTATTTACCGTTAGTAAGACCACAACTCTATATTTCTTTAAACTCAAAGATTATTTCAGCTGAACTTACACCAATCCTTATTATATAACTACAATAGGAAAAATGGAATACTTTATTTATCTGTATAACTGATATAACACTTCACACATTTTACTGATTTGTTCGCTGCTAGCATCAAGTAAACCGATACATATTACTTTACTGATATAATTCAAAGTATTTATGAATATCATATATCATCCATTACCGTTGAACATCTCTTTTTTCACCATGAAATCAACAAATTGTCACGTCCCGGTTTTTATTTAATGGATGCTCAATACTGTGTTTTCTTCAATTACCTATGTATAGTGTGGCGCATATGTATCTGGTGCCCTTTTGTACCAATATGTATGTGTTTAAATAAATAAAAAATCCATTACCTACTATTACAATACAATGAGTACTAATTATTATTACAACCCAACAGCTATTTACAGATTCATTTTTGAAGTTGCGAGTTACATCTGCTTTTTTATTTTTTATTTAAACACATAAATATTGGTACAAAGGGGCACCAGATACATATGCGCCACACAAATCTCATTTGATTTGTATGACGGCTATGATACTGTCTAGGTGCCCAAACTGAAGCAGGTGGTTTTCTTAGGGAACCACACTCGAAGCCTTTGACCTAAAGATCTGATCCACAAGACAGTGGAGCATCGTGAGGAGATGCAGTTCCATGGTAGCCGATGACCAACGATTGATTCACACGCTATTTGCTTCCTCAGGATACTGGAGCCCATGTGCACCATTGGTTTGGAATCAGGGTTTTCTAACTCCCCTAGGTGAACTTTCCGTGTCCACCAACCGAGTTAAGGCACTGGACATTCGTTTTTTGTCCTCTCAATTTCGTAAACAACAGTAATGCCATGAGAAGGCAGTGAGTAGGACTTCCCTGAGAGAGGCTATATACGCGTGGCCATGTGAGAGCATTTCGAGAGGACTCGAGCGAACTCTCCTCACTATCAGCCATACCAGGGCATTTGGGGGCCATCTGCTTAGTGAAAACTGTCAAACTGTTGTTATGTTGAAGTACAATGCGAGTGTGTAACGTAGTGATTAAGAGTTGATTGCTTAAATCATTTTACCAAATTTATACGCTAAATAAACACATCTTGTGTTAGGTACATATGTTCAGTGTGGTGAACTCAATAAATCTAACACAAAGTCGACTATTAAATAAGCATACGATAAGATGGAAATCATTAAGTGGTCTTATAGTTTATCATTGTGTTTACATTTTTATTTTGAATTTAAATTAATCAATGAGTAATGATGGGTATTGTTTAACTAAAATATCGAGTATTGACTATATTCACCTCAGCATTTCACATGATGCTATCTATTCGTGGACATAGAAAATTGACCGTATTTGTACCACTTAAATGAACTGTAGTAATACATTTCAAAATATTAACCAGTAAAGTTTGCTATCAAATTGTCATGTTCATTGTAAAAATCAGTTTGTATTTTATTCTTACTGCCTATAAAATATCAGTGAACGTAGTCCAAAGAAAGATAAAGGTGTGGTACCGCTCGGTTTTTCATCGGGAATCACTTTTTGTTTCTTACAGGATTACTCCATGATCATCTATTTAAACGTTTAGTCTACTGAGGAGTGAGGTAATGTCAAATTCATTTCCACGATATTCAATGATCAACGGATGCCCATTCGTTCTTTCAAGGTCCTAGAGCTTATGTACACCACTTGCAACACAACTTATTGTCTTCATCTTAACTTTTCATATTCACTAACCCAGATTTAAAAATTGGTTGTAAGTCAGTCAGTTTTATAGAATAACCCTCACTCAAGGGCACTGAGAATTATGACTTTCTTGAAATAGGATATGTTGTCAATTTTACTGCATCTTGGTAACTATGTTGTTGCTTCGGTTGATCTGCGAGCGTCATATAAGTCATGGGATGTAAAGCATCTACTTTATCTCGTTTTAAGCTGGTTGTCGAATAATATCGTATGTTCTATGCTACTACTGTTCGATATGAATAGTTGTTTAGCACCCAGCCAGCCAGTTCCGAATGAAAATAACTATGTGGCTGGGTTCATTAAAAATGAAGGTGAACTAGTCTAAGTCA
This sequence comes from Schistosoma mansoni, assembly GCF_000237925.1. Taxonomy (NCBI): domain Eukaryota; kingdom Metazoa; phylum Platyhelminthes; class Trematoda; order Strigeidida; family Schistosomatidae; genus Schistosoma; species Schistosoma mansoni. Next base: position 48,311,971 of record NC_031502.1, read on the forward strand.
GTTGATTTATTTAATTAAATCATATCACATTATTTAAATCTTGTGGTCTGAAAAATACTAACTTTTGGTTCGATCATCTACAATGAAAGGGTACATCTTCACTTACTTTTCTCTTTCTACGTATTTTTATTATTGCGATCTTACTGTCAGCTTGTTCATTCGTTTTTTTTCTATTGACAATTTGTTTCTCTTGTTTGTTCTAGTTGTTAATCTTTCCTGAGGGCACAAATTTGAACAGTAAATCGTTGGAGAGAAGTGACAGTTACGGGGAGCAAAATAATCTACCATATGTTCGTTATACACTTCATCCTAGAAGTACTGGATTCTTGCATTTAGTAAAACTGATCGGCTTAGGTTAGTTTGTGAATATCGTATTTTCTTTTTTTGAATAAATACATAAAAGAATGATTTGGTTGGGGGTGGTTTTGTGGAGACTCGTTTAATTTGCAGGCTGTATTCGTCGCAGATTGATCTCACTTGGGGTACAATGGAAAACCAGGGTACACTGGACAGCTACTTCGTTCTAGTAGTGTGCAATCCACGACCATACCAGGAATCGAACATAGGATCTTCAGGACTCGAGACAGGGTGCTTAACATATTTTTCACTTAACTGTAAGTTGACGATGAGTGGATAGATATTAAGTGTTTCAAATCAAATGTTTAACATGTGAATCCATTGAACATTGACATAGGAACGTAATAAACAGGGCATATTTGTTAACAACGTTATATTGTACTTAAAGTTATATGATTCACTTGTTTTAATTCTTTCGTTTTACTCAAAGCAAATGAATTTCTACAGTCACATCTATTCAAAAGTAAATAGATACTTTGTTTCTTTATCTATTTCGTATATTTTTTCAAGGTTGAAAAAGTAGGCTTCATGTGGTATTTTTCTTCCACTGTTTTTTAAGATTCTATGGCCGTAGTTATATAACCGAATTAATTAGTTTTTTAGTATTTCAAGTCAACTTGATGCTGTAACTAATACTACTGCTGATATCACCATCACTCTGGGATAAGTATTGATAACAATCTGACTGTACTGACAATGTTATAGCAACTTGAAGAGGAGGACACATTTGGCTTGTCTTATGTTTTATGTGGATCTGAAGTTCTTAGGTTTGATTCTTCATGAAATCACATACTTGTACACTACTAAGGAGTTCCAGACAAGAACAAAACACCTATTCTTTTCCATTTAATTTATGCTGATTCTTTAATGTTAATGCCGATCCACTTTGAATATCAATTTTGAGATGGTGGGGATTTGTAGCTTAGGTGGATGGTTTGGCTGGAGTTTTGTTCTCTGAGTTGGGTGGTTTAGTCGTGGAGCTTTCATCATCCTTCTGATCGACGTCAAGCACAAACTTCATTGGAAGTAAAGTTTTCTAATTTCTCCACACATGACTCACAGCTTGTTCTGTGGACCTCAAATCTTGGTTGTTTACTGTTGACCTTTAACTTGTCATTGTTAACTTCTTTATTTTGGTTGAATTTCCCATCGATTTGATTCTTGATCCTGTATTTGTTCATGTTTTTCCTAATTGGTCAATAGATTGGATTGATTTCAATGTGTTTGTTGATTGCTGATTGACCTGAGTGCCAAGCTTCTGAAAATTCTGTGGTGTTAATAGTATTCTCTCTGTTTAAGATCTCAACATTTTTCCAGTTGAATGTGTCCACATACATTGATATAAATGAAGATATTTCATGGCGTTTGACCGCTAGTTGATGCTCATGCAGGCGAAGATGAAGATGATGTCCACTTTGTCCAAAGTAGTGTTTTTCACAGTTGGAACAATACATTTTGTAGACGATATTCGGTTTTTCTTCTTTTGTCATTTCGCCATTTCTAGGATTGATAGTCTTAGATCCATACTGCCTAGGAGTCACATATTAGGATGAAACAACCGTCCAGTGTTTCTAGTTTATCAAACATGGTCTAGCTAAAATCAATTCGTGATTTAAACTAAAAATATTGTTAATGATTACATATATGCAGTTGTACAACTTTGAAAATGAATTAGTCTAAAAGAGATCTCTTTGCTAAATCAATCTTTCTTTTATTTTACCTCTATTGATGTATATTCCGTTTACAATAATTTTCATCGAATCTACTTTTTATCCAATAAAGTTTCCATAGATGGTACTGGATTAGTTTAGGTCTTTGTTTTTTTGGGTTTTAAAAACATTTATTCTAGCTTAAAAAATATTATTTTTCACTTCCAGTCACCATGTAAATTATGTGATTCAAAATAAACTAAACTCGTGAATTAAGTGGATATTTTAAAATTAATTGAGTTTTTTTGTAAATAAAGTTTTTCATGGTAACAATAATAAAGTAATTTTTGTTTAAATTGACATGATGTGATGATTTATTTTGTCTAAGAGAACGATATGAATGTTACTTGCATTGAATAAATAACATTTCATGTTTATAAATCATTATGTCACATGTACTTGAAATATTGTCTGTTCTGTTGAATTAGAAATAATTACGGTTGCACATTATGATTGAAAGTTTGATTTGATGATACCTTCAGTAAAATTAATTAGTTAGTACTATAAGGGGAATTAGAATATAAATATGACAATTACTTACTTACTCATCATAGTTAAAAGCGTGAGTCAATTGAAGCTAGACCACTATGGAAAACCTGGAAGCACTGGACGGCCGTTTCGTCCTATTATGGGACTCCTCAGCAGTGCGCATCTATGGTGGTCTAGCTTCAATTGACTCACGCTTTCAACTATGAAAATACTAAATCTCCACAAAACTCCTTCTTACTTATGCTTGTTACCTCTCGTTGAGGAGTATAGGCCACCCACCAGTATTCTCCATTCAACCCTGTTCTGAGCCTTCCTTTCCAGTTCTTTCCAGTTAACATTCATCCTTTTCATATCTGCTTCTATTTCCCGGCGTAATGTGTTCTTTGGCCTTCCTCTTTTCCGCTTCCCTTCTGGATTCCAAGTTAGGGCTTGCTTTGTAATGCACATTGGTGATTTCCATAATGTATGTCCTATCCACTTCCAACGTCTTTTCCTAACTTTCTTCCTCAGCTGGAAGCTGGTTTGTCCTCTCCTATAAAACGCTGTTGCTGATAGTATCCGGCCAGTGAATTTTGAGTAATTTGAGTAGACAACTGTTTATAAATATTTGTACCTTCTTGACAATGGATATAGTAGTTCTCCATGTTTCAGCTCCGTACAGTAGGACTGTCTTGACGTTCGTATTGAAGATTCTCACTTTGAAGTTAGTTGACAGTTGTTTCGAGTTCCATTGCCATTTGACTGGTCTTCCCTTTCTCCCACATTGTCCGGACGTTCCATGTACCTATAAAGAGTGTTGCTTTGGTTGTTAGAAGGTACATCGGCCTTATGACTTCCGAAGAATCTCAGCTTTGATCATGCCGCGTCATAATTGTTCCTTCAATTTGGTGGGCAGAGTTTAAATGGTTTGGATTATTTTTCTGGTTAGCGTTTTTAGCGAGTTTTTTTTAAAAAGAAAGTGTGATATGTACTTTTCGCAAAATTTGGTTAGCATGACTAATAAGTGATTGTATTATCAGATTGTGTTAATTGTTATTATAATCATCATAGCTTATATGGTAATATATCACATAGTTCTGATAATCTTTGTCTTCTTATTACACTGTCGAAATTTATATGGTAACATATTTTTGATAGAACAGGTATATATATTTCTTATTACTATTAATGCGAACATGATTTAAGGTTGTTTATTGTGTGTTTGATTTAAATAACGCTTGAATTCGTCTACAATATAAAGTGGATTCGTAAGTAATATCGGTAACCGTTGTTGTAATTTTAAATGAATAAACAGCATTTTAGTAATTTGTATACATATATCCTCACATTGTTCTTTCTTTGATATTGCTATACTTGTTAGTACATTTGTATAAAGTGAATCGGATTTAACTATTTAGTATTTCTGTTTAATTTAGTTTGTCCTGTTCTACTTTCTGGCTGTGACACGTCACCTTTAAAAAGTAGGATCTATCCATAGGTTATTAGTATTTGATCAAAATGCTTCCGAAACATTGCTCGCATATGATGAGGCGATCGAGTGAGCAGTGCTGAGGTTAAACACAAGATACTAGGTAAATATGGCAAATCGATTGATGAGGTTGCGAATCTTCAGTTGTGGTGTTTAGGGCATGTATTCCGTGTGGCCACTCGTCACCTAGACCGTAGCTCGATGGTGGTGTAGAAATAGGCTGGAAGAAAGGAGGCCAAAACAAAACGTATCAGTTCACGAAGTTATTCACAATTTAACTGAGTCCTATTGGTAGATTCAGACTACCAAGTTGGGTCTCGTGCAATTATCGTAACCAAGTGTTGGAGATTTGAGTAACATGTCCCAGAATCAGTCAAAATGAGTCAGGTGCATTCAATTTTCGTTTGCTTTTAAATCTCAAGTTTTGAAATTATCTTACATTGTATTCTGCGAATTCATTCTCTCCTTTAGAATCATATAAATTTCGTTTGATTTTTTATTGTTATCAGTGATACTGTAACCACCACTTTTTCTAATCTGGGATTTATCTGGATAATTTAATTTGATTATGGCAACTTATAGGGATGGATATATTTGTCTTTATCATAATTTTTTGCGTCCCTGTTCGACAACTAAAAAACACATGAGCCAATTAGGAAATTAATTTATTAATTCTGATTTCTATACTTTTGTATTAGTCTATTTCTGCTGGATGTAATGTCTTGCTGTATTAGATTTCTTTGTTCATTTTCAAATATATAAGTGGTACTATGATATTATGAATATGTTACCCATGTAAAAAGTACACGTTCATGTATTTGCCTATATATACGGCCGAGAGTGGGGAAAGTTCGTTCTCCCTCTGAAAATGCTCTCACATGGCCATGCGTATATAGCCTCTGCCAGGGAAGTCCTACTCACTGCCTTCTCGTGGCATTACTGTTGTTTACGAAATTGAGAGGACAAAAAGAGAATGTCCAGTGCCTTAACTCGGTTGGTGGACACGGAAAGTTCACCTAGGGGAGTTAGAAAACCCTGATTCCAAACCAATGGTGCACATGGGCTCCAGTATCCTGAGGAAGCAAATAGCGTGTGAATCAATCGTTGGTCATCGGCTACCATGGAACTGCATCTCCTCACGATGCTCCACTGTCTTGTGGATCAGATCTTTAGGTCAAAGGCTTCGAGTGTGGTTCCCTAAGAAAACCACCTGCTTCAGTTTGGGCACCTAGACAGTATCATAGCCGTCATACAAATCAAATGAGATTTGTGTGGCGCATATGTATCTGGTGCCCCTTTGTACCAATATTTATGTGTTTAAATAAATAAATAAATAAGGAATATTTATGTTTCTCATTATCATTGAATAGCTAAAATCAGTTCGTGATTTCAACAATAAAGTTTCTATAATATCTGCACATCCCCCTTTACTAATAATTATCTGCTCTCTAATGAATAGATTCAAGGTGTGATTCCTGGAGTTGTGACACGTTGAGTTCAACTACGTCAGGTTTTGAGGCAGTTATTCACCACAAACAATGGAAAATGGTTTTATGGTATCGCAAATTGACTGAAGTGAGACACGTTCACCACTGTTTGCCTGCTCAGTAGTCTATAGGTCAAGGGTTCTCGTGAGAGACCGAAGTTTGTCGGTTCAATCCTCTGTGATAAGACTGTGGATGCACACTAGTTCGGAGTCGCATACTCAAACTAAGTATTTATCCAATGCTTCATTGTTTTCACTTGTGATCTAACTGAAATCGGTTCATGTTTTAAACTATGAAAATAATAGACATTCAGTTATTTGAATTATTGGTTTATAATTTGCTATGTCTCTTTTTATTTTTACCTATATCTTGTAACAGATAATCTAACTGAAGTATATGATGTCACAGTAGCCTATCCGGATATTTTACCATCACCGGAAATTAATCTAATCTATGGACATGTCCCACATGAAGTTCATTATCATGTTCGCCGTTTCTATTTAAATGATTTATTGGATATCACACATGATACTCCAAAATTAGATGATGAAACAAATGATAAATTATCAAAATGGTTACAAAATCGTTGGTTAGAAAAAGAAAATATTTTAAAAGAATACTATGGTTGGTTTTCTTTATGAATTAATGTCTTACATATTATTGATTTAATGTTGTTTTATATAGACATTATGTATATGTATATATGCTTTAAAAACATTGTCTAAAAGTGGGAAGTAGTTGCCATTTTAACTAGTTCAAGTTTGAACTTTAACCAATCAAAGAGAAATAATCATTTTTATTGATTAGACATATACTCAGACTAATCGTTTAAATGATAGACATCAATTGAGTTATTATAGACCATGGTTTTTATCTCCTTATAAAATTTAAACATTTCAAGTAATGTAAATTTTAAAAAGAAACGTTACTCATAAAAGATCAATATTCTTAAAGTATACGTTTATTTTGTTCTAAGAGCTGGGAAAGCGATAAAAGTATAAGAGCATTTATGCCTTCCAATTTTTACCATTCAGGGTTGTATAAACATCAACACTTCATTCAGCTGTCGAATCTCACATAGGATTATAAGCGTTTTCTAGATTCGACTACCAGGTACAGATCAGAAATTGAGATAAGAATGAAATAGTGTTAACCACTAGTAGCACTTGTTTTCATCAATCATAAATACTTTATTTTAGAATAAAAATAACTATTTGGTGCCTTTTTTTGTGATAGTCCATGTAGTTTTAATGGTTACATAAAAAAACGTGCATTTACTCATGATTGAAGCGATACAGATGTAAACTTCACATTTTATTTATTTATTCATTTGAACACATAAATATCGGTACAAAGCGGCACCGAATACATATGCGCCGCACAAATCTCATTTGATTTGTGTGAGGGCTGTGATACTGCCAAGATGCCCAAACTGAAGCAGGTGGTTTTCTTAGGGGGGGCGCACCTCAAGCCTTTGACCTAAAGATCTGATCCACAAGACAGTGGAGCATCGTGAGGAGATGCAGTTCCATGGTAGCCGATGACCAACGATTGATTCACACGCTATTTGCTTCCTCAGGATACTGGAGCCCATGTGCACCATTGGTTTGGAATCAGGGTTTTCTAACTCCCCTAGGTGAACTTTCCGTGTCCACCAACCGAGTTAAGGCACTGGACATTCGTTTTTTGTCCTCTCAATTTCGTAAACAACAGTAATGCCATGAGAAGGCAGTGAGTAGGACTTCCCTGAGAGAGGCTATATACGCATGGCCATGTGAGAGCATTTCGAGAGGACTCGAGCGAACTCTCCCCACTCTTGGCCGTACCAGGGCATTTTGGGGCGTAAACTTCACAAATATTTATAAATTACTGTCATATCTAAATGTATAAGCACTTAAATTCTTCACAGTTATCTGTCGGTCTATGAAGTCATTTACTGTTGGTGTGAACCATGTTGGTGGACTCAGACTTCGTGGTTGGGGTCTGCGAGGTAAGTGCGATTAGTGATTGGAGACTTTGGGTGAAATGAATCAAGATCATTCACAATCTCATGGGAACATTCACTCTTTTGCTTCATCTCGTTCTTGAATTTTTGTATCTCTTCATGCATACCTTTTCACTATGTCTTCTCGAATCATATTCGCAACGTTTCATCTTTCTTTTTATCATTGGTACTACAATATTTCGAAGCAGCGACTCAATTCTGAGGTTTAAGTCGTACTACTGACTACTGGTGTGTGATAACAGTAAGATGTATACCCCAGACGATCAGCATATACTAGGATACTACCTTCTCACAACGAAAAGAACGGGCTAAAAAGGTCGAATTTGAACACTTTGGACTTACGTGTTTGGCTGTTTGGCTTCAAATGTTCGAAATTAACGCCAAAAACTCTCGAAAAGACCGTATGTAACCAAATCCAAGTAGTTGTCTCTCAGACTCTGTGGTTACACTCCCACGTTACTAAAACCACTTATAATTCAGCTCTTTTGATGGCCTCTCAAGAAAAATTCTTCCTGGGTGTGAGCGACTTTCCAGTTACCCATTGTTACCAAGTGACCTGAATAGAATATCGGCATTAGCCTGAGACTCCTAGCGAAGTTGAAGGATATTAGTCAAGTTTTACCAGTTACGTTACTCCCAACCATTGTTGCTACCTTTGTAGTGCCGTGCTTCATTAATCGTTCACTTCGATAACCGTTATTATACCAATCTCAACGGTGTATAAAATCAGAAGGCAAAAGGAAGCGGCAACTACATTTTTATTGATGAATGATGCAGACCAGAAAGCTGTGGGCACATGAGCAAGTGTAAGCGAGCGAAGCAAAGTTGATGCATAGTGGAGATGGCTGGGAAGCCAACTCGAGAGCGAAGCAAAAATAATGGGTATTGGAGATGGCTGAGAAGCCAACTCAATATGAGCAAGCATTACTCAATATTTATAATCAGACAAAAATGAATGACAGACATATGATGAGTAGGATACGAAGGGTACACATATACTCTCATATAAAAATATAGTCAAGGTTAATAAGCGAATAATTAACAAGATCAAAATATGACTCAATGTATAGGTGAATTGGCTTGGCCAGTAGCAAGAATAAAGTATATGGGCTTAACATATAAACTGATACTACACCTTGACATGGCGTTCGGGATTGCTTATCGTGTTGAATCAATCGAGCTATACTGGCTGGGGCAATCGTTCCTCAAGGTCCTACCACTCCAGACAGGTCGATTGAAGAACAACAAGACTAAAATCAGAAAACCCAAAGTCTAAGGGCTAAGTTGTACTGCTTACTGTACAGAGGTGTGACGGCAGTAAGGTGTTTCCTTCAGACAACCATCATAACAGCGATACTGCCTTCCCACAAGGAGGGGTGGGGTTAGAGAAGGTCGACCCTAAAAGCACACACCTTACCTTATCCAGCGGATTTTCGTCTCTCTCGGTGAGGTCCCGATAAGTGCGGAGCTAACACAAAAATCACCCACAAGAAGGTTGTGTGTGGTCGGCCCCAATCAGTTGTCCCTTGGGCACTGTGGTCACGCTCTCATGTCACTAAAATCAACCCTAACCCGATTTCCTCTTCACATACTTCTAGATGAACCCTGCCACAGCGTTGGCAACTATAACAGCACTCAAGACCACTGTTAGTTACGTTAATTGAGATATTAGTTTGAGTCTGGGAGCTGGGTGTAATACCATCTAACTGGTCTCGATCATTGATTATTCCAGTTTATAAGAAGGGATAGAAATCCTCTTGTGTTAACCACCAAGGAATCAGTTTGACAAATGTAGTGTTTAAAATATTATCCTGAGTTATCATCCGATCAAATATCCACTCTTTGTCGGGTTTCGAAACATAGATATCCATGCTGACGTCCGAGTATAACTACATTTTGACCTTAAAGCAGCATTCAACTCTGTTGATCAAGAGGTTTCTTAGCGGTTTTTGTTACTGAAAGACGTGCTAGTGAGCTACGTAAGCTATGTAAAGGCCTTTTACTAAACTATCATTGATAGGGTCTGAGACTATGAATAATTGTCATCGGGAATAATAACAGCAAGTGATATTCGTTATACCTAAAACAATAATGATTAACTAATAATCTTTGAAAATCTCTCGAACGTTCTGCAAATATTCTTATGTTTTTTATCATGAAACATTTACACCTTGAAGTATTGTCAGTTTTGTGATAATATTGTTCTTATAAACACGTAAGCGTTGGTACCAAATACACATGAGTTACACAATAACAATGAGTCCAGTAGTAGTTATCACTCTTATAAACAACGACTTATTCTATTTGAACTATGATAGCCTATATTTGTTTCGTGTCTCCTTTTGATGTAGGTTTGTTCTCTGAGCTGGATGATTTGGTCGTGGAGCTTTCATCGTCCTTCTGAACGACATCATCAGAAGGACGATGAAAGTTCGACGACCAAACCATCCAGCTTAGAGAACAAATCTACATCAAAATCACCCACCTGAACCACAAATCTTCTCCACCATCTCAAAATCATACGTTTCGTGTCTCATTTGTTTCTTATCACAGGTAATTTCTAGATTTTCTTGGTACTATATTTGAAGTTCATAGTCATGTTTAACTATTTGAAAAAATATTCAGTATTTTTCGCGATTGAATTTTAACATGAAGTTTATTAGTATTTCGATGTTGTTTTTTCTACTATTTTTACTAATAATCTGAGTGCCTAGAAGTAGTAGTTGTATTCAAGAAGATAAACTGATTGTATCACTGTATATTCGATCGTATGTCTATACCTACAAAAAAATGAGCTTACATATTTTAAAATGATGTAATTTAATAAATTAAAATCACAAGCATTAGCAAAATACTTAAAAATGAATCAAGGTTAACCTGTCTACTAATCTGTAAATATCGTTTATTCAATAAAACGTTCTACTAATTATGATTATGGCAATATTATTGTTAAACAATGTCTATCAGTGAAATCCAGGATATACGATTCATCATATTTAAGGCTTGTCAGTTGGATGTACCTATATCTCAATGTTGATGTTCAGTTCGGGATTCGGACCTTGATGTGATGGGATTAAAAAAAATTACATTCTTTTACTCATTGTGATTATTGTTCAAGATACGATATTCTTGTATTAAATGAACATGAACTACGTTCAGCATGACACTCAGTATATGATTTGTTATAACTATTTTTCATATATGTGACTTCATCCTAATTAATAGTCAAAATGCGTGTACCATCAATATATAAATGAGCGTATTTTCGGTTAGGGTCGTCGTCGTGTTTGGGGTTAATAAATCTCTACTTGTATCAGTATTGATGTTCTTACTTCGCGTCGTGGAATTTGCAGTGGTTTCTCGTTTACAGGCATAAGTAATAATTGATTCCGATATAACGATCAGTGACGACCAGGCGTAAAAGTTGGCAACTCAATCATAACAGACTTATTATCTTCAACCATCAGCGTTTCGTTCATTGAACTACTGAGTTTGGAAAGCTAGTAGCTGATGTATACTAAGCAGGTCGCCGTGATATTGCTATCTAATCAAAGACATATTAAGGTTAGGTAGTGTCATTATCGTAGCTCGCTACTCAGTACGCACATATGCTGATACAGATTGATCGATTGAAGTCTTTAATATGAATTACAGGAGAATACAAATCTTTACAAATAATTATAATTATTATCACTACTATTTATCGTTAAAAAAACATTCAAACAGCAATATATATGTGTGTTCTTCACTTTTTTAATCTTACAGCTAATCCTATTGGCAAACGTTCATTTCAAAATGAAATAGCACCTGATAGTCTAGTATTCTATGTGGATTCGTCAGATAACATAATGTTCACTTATTTAGGTTTATTCAATACTGGATTTTGGTTTCTATCTATGGTCAGCTTAGTGTATCTGATTTATACTACATTCTATATTCAAATTTATTTTATCATAACTCAGTTATTGTTTACTTGTTTCACCTATTACACAAATGGTGTTAATATATGGGCCACTAAATGGATTAGTAATTCTGTTAAAGGTGAAAACAATGAGATCAATGATATTACGTTTAATACCACTACTGCTAATAATAGTCGTAATATTAAACGTGATGATGTTGATAATAATGCCAATAATGTCTTTATGCATTCAGTTCAATATGAAGGTGTTGATCAGAATAGAAAAGCTACCTAAAATCACGTTGTTGCGCTATAAATACATAAAGTATAAATAACATGCATCCAATATGTTGAGCTGTTTGGTTTGTTGGTGTTTTTTCGAAAGAAAAGTTGATTACTCTTTTCAATCATCTTCACATTCATACTACTTGTTCTTCTTACTTTTCGTATCCTTCTCCACCGTTTGTTTACTGTCATCCTCAGTCAGTATTAATCATTTTAATGCATTTTCATCCTTAATTATGTGAACTTCCTTTTTTCATCATAAATCCAATATCTGTATTATTATATTCTCTTTCTTTTTACATCTGTTATTCATTTGATATCTGCAATTAGTTGTCAGTCGGATGACTTTATTTATTTATTTACGATGATTTACTGTACCCTATGCAAAATCTATTCGTGTGTGCAAATTATTTCCTCTTTTTTCTCATTCAGTAATTACTTGGGACTTCTCTGCGTGTGGATTATTTCGCTTGTTTTCGTTCATTTTTATCGATATTGATCAATTAAAATTTAGATCAGATGTGACATTGAAATCATACATACATTTATTTTCAGAAACTTAATTTACAACATATAGATATTACCATTCATGTAAACATATGCTTTTTTCTTTAATTAAACATTAAGCTTCATTGAATTACTTCATTATTCATCTAAGTATACGTTGATCTTTTTTATGTATTGATTGAAATCCCGAATACTTTCAGTCTAAAAATAATTGATATCAGGAAACGAAACAAGTCCTGAGTAATGTCATCTTACACCCTTTGGGTGTACCGTTATGATAATGACAACAGAAACAATTGTTTAGTAATAATTTATGATACTGTTTAGAAACACAGACCCACAGACTTCCCAATCGATGTTGGCCCACCAACATTTGAAGAGATCAGCATGGCCATTAGACAAATCAAGATCGGCAAAGCAGCGGGACCAGACAACATCCCGGCAGAGGCACTAAAAGCAAATGTAGCAGCAACTGCCAAGATACTCCACACCCTCTTCAGTAAGATTTGGGACGAAGAACAAGTACAAACAGACTGGAAAAAGGACTTCTGATCAAGATACCAAAGAAAGGCGATCTCAGCAAGTGCGACAACTACAGGGGCATCACTCTCCTCTCAATACCAGGAAAAGTCTTCAACAGAGTATTGTTAAACAGGATGAAGGATTCCGTGGACGCCCAACTTCGAGATCAACAAGCTGGATTTCGTAAGGATAGATCGTGTACAGACCAAATCGCAACTCTACGTATCATTGTGGAACAATCGATTGAATGGAATTCATCACTCTATATCAACTTCATTGACTACGAGAAGGCATTTGATAGTGTGGACAGGACAACACTATGGAGGCTTCTTCGACACTACGGCGTGCCTGAGAAGATAGTCAATACCATACGGAACTCCTATGATGGACTAAACTGCCAAATCGTCCACAGAGGACAACTCACCGACTCATTCGAGGTAAAGACCGGTGTTAGGCAAGGTTGCTTACTCTCACCCTTTCTCTTTCTCCTGGTCATCGATTGGATCATGAAGACGTCAACATCTGGATGAAAGCACGGGATACAGTGGACAGGCAGGATGCAGCTTGACGATTTAGACTTTGCAGATGATCTGGCTCTTCTATCACAAACGCAACAACAAATGCAGGAGTAAACGACCAGTGTAGCAGCAGACTCAGCAGCAGTAGGTCTCAATATAAACAAAGGGAAAAGCAAGACTCTCCGATACAATACAATATGCACCAATGAAATTACACTTGACGGAGAAGCTTTGGAGGATGTGGAAACCTTTACATATCTGGGCAGCATTATTGATGAACACGGTGGATCAGATGCAGATGTGAGGACGCGGATAGGCAAAGCAAGAGCAACATATTTACAACTGAAAAACATCTGGAACTCAAAACAATTGTCAACCAACACTAAGATCAGAATTTTCAATACAAATGTCAAGACAGTTCTACTGTATGGGGCGGAGACGTGGAGAACTACGAAAGCCATTATCCAGAATATACAAGTGTTTATTAACAGTTGTCTACTCAAGATACTTCGGATCCGATGGCCAGACACTATCAGCAACAAGTTACTGTGGGAGAGAACAAACCAGATTCCAGTGGAGGAAGAAATCAGGAAGAAGCGCTGGAAGTGGATTGGACACACTTTGAGGAAATCACCCGATTGGGTCACAAGACAAGCCCTCACATGCAATCCTGAAGACCAAAGTAGAACAGGAAGACCAAAGAACACATTACGCTGAGAAATAGAGACAGATATGAGAATAATGAACAAAAACTGGATAGAACTAGAAAAGAAGGCCCAGGACAGAGTAGGTTGGCGAAAGCTGGTCGGCGGCCTATGCTCCATTGGGAGTAACAGGCGTAAGTAAGTAAAAAGTAAAGCAGTAAACGCTGACAAAAGTTAGTTGAAAACAACATTTTTTGTCCATATACTTGTGGATTAATATAATTGAAATAAACACTCAGTGAATGATTTTAACGTTTGAAAACAATTTTACTAATTCAAACAAAATTTACCAATGATATTTTAAGTATTTATACTAGAAATTGTTTTCCGAGAATCGTTGATTAGTGTTATATCCCGTGGAGATTTATGAATGGTAACTTTATAAACTATTTATGGAACAATATGATATGTATATTTCCTATTCTATAATTGCTAAGTAACTTCATTCTGATGCCGAGTTCGTCAGCAGTGCAAACTTTTGACCCTACCAAGGATCGAACCCAGGACATTAAATAATGTTTGTGAGCGCTTGATCTTAAGACAACTAAGTTAGCATTCAATGGTTCTAACTTCAATCAATTCGCAATATTGTGTGATCATCATCCATTGACATTATCAATATCAATGTCTAACATAATTGAATTCCACTGATTGTAACTTATCTCTAGAATTACGAAAATTACCTGTTGAAGTTGGTCACTAAATAAACACATGATGAATATTATTATATTATGTTGTGGGATGATTTGTGATGGCGGAAGTGAATGCTACTCGTTAGAGCGTATAGACAAACAGGCACTTATATCAGTGACTACTAAATATGACTTCCTTTTATTGATTTCTAATCCGTACTCACTGAGAGTGATTGATTTTAACTATGCGGAATAAAGTATTATCTAGCGCTGCTCTGTTTTGATTGTGAGTCGGGTGTTTGATATAACATGATATAGTCTGTCTATAACGGATTGTTCTAGTATTCCGTTTTGCGATAGTATAAACTCGATCATCCGGTCCAGTCATATTCCCGTGTCACAGTGTAAGTGCAGTATTCCGCGGAGAGAAAAATATTCCAATCCATCCGTTATAACATAGGGATTATTGCCTTTGAAGTTTAACATCACGAGCTGACTTCGGTTAGATAGCCACTCAGTATATTTGGTCCTATGGAATATAATTAGGGTTTACATTTTGTTAACATCACTTTTCTATATGAATAAACTTTGAATTGTTAAAAACCAAACTGGATATTTTTACCTAGTAATTGTTGTTTTATTTGGTAACTTTTATAACCTTTAAATGAAGTTGGCAGTTTTACACTTTAGCTGTCAATCAACACTTATTGATCATGAATGATTTTCATTTTGCAAAAAATATGTTTTATATTTAAGAAGTTACCATGGTATGATGAAAAAGGTGAAAAACAATTGATTTCAATAATGTATACAGTTCAAGACAAACTATTTGGTAGGCGTATAAGTTAATTTATCATGATAATT
Source organism: Schistosoma mansoni (assembly GCF_000237925.1). Lineage (NCBI taxonomy): Eukaryota > Metazoa > Platyhelminthes > Trematoda > Strigeidida > Schistosomatidae > Schistosoma > Schistosoma mansoni. Next base: position 48,327,419 of record NC_031502.1, read on the forward strand.
TTACTAGAGTATGGATGATAAATTATTTGTATAAATCTTGAGTACATGATACTTTCTAGACTCAAAGTTTTGTTGATTAAATTTTGTAAGAATAAAATCCTTTTAAACATACTTGTTTTTAACTGGAAAACATGATTTCATTGTATGATCTTATGAATGAATGCATTTTCGAATACATTCATTAAGAAATAATAGTACTATAGACGTAGGTCGTTCAAAACTCACATAGTTTGCATCAAACTATTTTTAGAGTGTGCTATCGCGATAATACAATACAATAAAACTTCTTTGTAATTCTGTTATATCTCGTGGAGAATTATGAATGGTAAATTTGAGTACTATTTATGGACCGATATGATATGTATATATCCTATTCTATAATTGCTAAGTAACTTAACTATTCATATTCATGTTCATTTTATTAGGAGCTTTATTTTGACCCATGAACTATTACTGTACGATTTGCCATTGCTGAGTTATCCCCAGTCTATTAATTACTGTCCCCTCCCTATTCACAGCCACATTTGGCCAATTATTGTACAGATGTTATTTTCTATTTTATGGTATGATGTGGTCAGTTTGTTTGGTATATAAACCCAATATGTTTGAGAATAATGATTCATATTGCAGAGGCTGTTCTTGGTGTTCTGGACTTAACTGGCTGGGCTAGGCCGAAAGCAGGACTGGTAAGTAGTCAAGACTGTTCATATGGCTTTTGTGTATCATTAGTCCGATTAATAAATCCACTGCTCTCTATTTGAGCGGTCTTATTATCTTCATATACTAAACAGGGCATACACTCACGCGGGATAACATCTAGTCATTATCTTGAATTGTGAATGATAGACGGTTGTGTCAACTATTGAAACATTCAAATTCTTATTTGATATGGGCTAATTTTAAATGTTAACAAAACAATTCAATTTTTCTTTTCCTACTTATTCACTGTAAAGAAGTTATTTTAGAAGATAAAAAGATAGTCTCGTTTGTTCTATCCTTAAACTAGCAGTTCAAAAACCTTGTATTGTTTTTTACAAATCAGAATGTTGTATTACTTTTCTTTATGCGTACATCATGATAAAATTACTGATCATTTACAGATTATCTCTTTTAAAGATGTTTTCTCTAAAGACAGTATACATCAATTGAACAAATACTTAAGGAAAAAGAGAAGAGAGAAAATCTGCTCTAAAGACTATGACAATGGATGATAGACATTCAGATAAATAATTTTAGTGCTGACAACCAACATTTTTGTTTTCACGTTATGTAACAATTACAACAGGTAACCATTTTAGCTTCTTCAGGAAAACACTTTTCAAGTTAACCCAAATAGAATGAAGTGATGAATGGAGGAACTATAGAATAGTTGTTTTGTTCATCAACCAATTTCACATTATTTCATTTTTAGTAATAACAGGGATTCTTCAGTTATCAGTAAAGCGGTATGCAGACGAAGGTGAACAATATAAACTCACATATATAATGTCATGCTGAAAACATGCATTATTTTGGGGATAATTTTTATATCATCATACTAAAGAAATATGCTCTGATTGATTATCAACTATGTCAATCTTATCAGTAATGAATACCTAATTACTAGGACTAATATAAAAATAGAATAATTATGAACTTGAAGAATACTATAAATAGGCCGATATAACAATGGACTATGTATTGACCAAACGATGAATATGTTTGTCACACTAGATAACCTAAACTATAAACTGAAGTTGTAATTGTTTACAGTCAATGGTAAACTATCGATATTGTTTCTGATTTGATTTTTTACAACACCATTAACCATTTACATTTTGTAATACTACTTATTCGTAAACAAAAGGTTTTCAGTAAAGATAAATTCTAACCAATGTTCATATTTGTTTTTAGTTTTATGTTGTTGTTGTTATTATTCTTGTTCCTTAAGTTTAATTCACATGTTTACAATCATTAACCATAGTTCTTTGGAAATTTCGATTAGATATTACTTACAGTACTAGTTATTCAGTCAGTCAGTCACAACGTAGAACTTCGTACTTACGTACATCAGTTCGAGTTACCATACCACATTAACGCAGAGATGCAGTTGTCGATTCAAATTTCATAGTGGTAGAAGTAGTAAGAGTATAAGCAATAATCCGAAGGATTAGGGTTTAAAGATGTTATTGAAGGAGTATGATCCAATAAAATAAATTTGGAAAGAAAAAAAGGATAGGGATATGAGGAATTCAGAAGATTAGAAGTTGGTAGAACACAAAGAGTGGATACACCTTCGCCATTGCAAACGATTTTGAGTCACGTCATTCAAGGTCTCTAACCATCGGTTGTTATCATCTCGTGGATCCCAACCAGGTAGTCTACATCTACCAACATGGCTCAGTCCACCTGTCAGCGACTTCATGGATTTGTGCCACGTTTTGGTCTGGCCACCCCTAGCTTTCTTCCAACCTACTCCTACACCATAAAGCATTGCACGTCGGGGCAGTCGGTGGTTGGGCATACGTAACACGTGTCCCAGTCATCTCAACTGATGAAGTTTCACTACTTCATCAATCGATTTGCCATCATTACCTAGTACCCGTTTCCTAACAACTGCATTACTTACTCGGTGATCCTAAGATATACGAGCAATACTTCGAAGACACCTATGATCGAATACTAGTAGCCTACGAATATCCTCTACTCTTACCGGCCATGTTATTGACATCAATAGCTGTAACTAATAACTAAATGATATTGAAATTTGACTAGCATTCAAATTAGTTTATTCTAGCAGTCAGATAATTATTCTAACTTTGATGAATGAGTCTCTAAGAATACCACTTTTTTAATATTCGTACTTATTCATGTAACTTATTTTTTTCAGAGTGATTTATATTGTTATGAATATACTTTAGTAGGTTTACATCTAATTTGAAGCAGTTCTACTCCTTTTATAATGTGTGTAAACCTGTGAAGGATGTCATATGTATGTTTAATCATTGTATTTAATTCAGTTTCAAGAAATCTAGATAAAAGTAAACCTGTAAACTCAAAACTACGAATCAGATGACAGATGGATTAAATGTACTATAATAGCAACAATGAAAAACACTTTCAATATATTTCCTGAATTATAAAAAAAATCAAACCTGAACATCAATTGTTGCGGAAGTTCCTAAAAAAAACCTCAAGCATGAAATATAGTCGAAAACAAATTGTACCAAGAGATGGATAGTGTCTAGCAGTGGAATCCAGGACGCGCGTCTCGTCCTATTTGGGACTCGTCAGCTGGATGTACCTGCATCTCAGAGTTGATGTTCACTCTGGGACTCGAACCCAGTACCCTCGCTTCAAACGCCATCACGTTATCCACTCGGCCACTGAGTCCTGATAGCCACTTGCTTGTGCGATGGGGTGAAGTTGAAATTCATTCAGTATTGTTTGTTTGAATCTTCCCATCGATTTGTTAGGACTGCAACTGGTCAGTCTCTAATTGGCATATGTGCATACTGTGCGTATTGCCTCAATATAGCCTTGAAGCGAGTGTACTGGGTTCGAGTCCCAGAGGTGCAGGTACATCCAGCTGACGAGTCCTAAATAGGACGAAACGCGCGTCCTGGATTCCACTGCTAGCCACTATCCATCTCTGCTTACTATGCTTGTGAATTAAGGCAATACGCATAGTATGTACATATGCCAATTAGAGACTGACCAGTTGCAGTCCTAACAAATCGATGGGAAGATTCAAACAAACAATACTGGATGAATTTAAATTGTACATAGTTTTTTTTTAAGTCTTTTAGGAAAGATGAAAAACATTTACACCATATCACTAATTGTTGGAGTTAAAAATGTGGACTACTAATTTCAAATCCAGTGGTGTAAAGGTAATGCCCTGATGATGATGATACTTGGAGTTCCGTAGGTTTGATTTCTGACGAGATCACCAATGCCCAGTACTCAAAAGTACGAAACTTGAAAGAGCCATTTGTCTAGCACTTCTGAGATTTTTGAGTTTTCTTAAATGTCAAGATATGATGGAAAAACTATAATGTTTAAAAAAAGAAATATATTTGTTCCCAAAAGTAAACATTTTGGAACACTATCAAAATCTAGGTTGAATTGTATATTGATGCAGAATTTGTCATATCGATTGCGTGCGTGTGTGCGCTGTTCTATATATGAAGATAATAAGACCGCTCAAATAGAGAGCAGTGGATTTATTAATCGGACTAATGATACACAAAAGCCATATGAACAGTCTTGACTACTTACCAGTCCTGCTTTCGGCCTAGCCCAGCCAGTTAAGTCCAGAACACCAAGAACAGCCTCTGCAATATGAATCATTATTCTCAAACATACTGGGTTTATATACCAAACAAACTGACCACATCATACCATAAAATAGAAAATAACATCTGTACAATAATTGGCCAAATGTGGCTGTGAATAGGGAGGGGACAGTAATTAATAGACTGCGGATAACTCAGCAATGGCAAATCGTACAGTAATAGTTCATGGGTCAAAATAAAGCTCCTAATAAAATGAATATGAATAGTTAAGTTACTTAGCAATTATAGAATAGGATATATACATATCATATCGGTCCATAAATAGTACTCAAATTTACCATTCATAATTCTCCACGAGATATAACAGAATTACAAAGAAGTTTTATTGTATTGTATTATCGCGATAGCACACTCTAAAAATAGTTTGATGCAAACTATGTGAGTTTTGAACGACCTACGTCTATAGTACTATTATTTCTTAATGAATGTATTCGAAAATGCATTCATTCATAAGATCATACAATGAAATCATGTTTTCCAGTTAAAAACAAGTATGTTTAAAAGGATTTTATTCTTACAAAATTTAATCAACAAAACTTTGAGTCTAGAAAGTATCATGTACTCAAGATTTATACAAATAATTTATCATCCATACTCTAGTAAAATTATCATGATAAATTAACTTATACGCCTACCAAATAGTTTGTCTTGAACTGTATACATTATTGAAATCAATTGTTTTTCACCTTTTTCATCATACCATGGTAACTTCTTAAATATAAAACATATTTTTTGCAAAATGAAAATCATTCATGATCAATAAGTGTTGATTGACAGCTAAAGTGTAAAACTGCCAACTTCATTTAAAGGTTATAAAAGTTACCAAATAAAACAACAATTACTAGGTAAAAATATCCAGTTTGGTTTTTAACAATTCAAAGTTTATTCATATAGAAAAGTGATGTTAACAAAATGTAAACCCTAATTATATTCCATAGGACCAAATATACTGAGTGGCTATCTAACCGAAGTCAGCTCGTGATGTTAAACTTCAAAGGCAATAATCCCTATGTTATAACGGATGGATTGGAATATTTTTCTCTCCGCGGAATACTGCACTTACACTGTGACACGGGAATATGACTGGACCGGATGATCGAGTTTATACTATCGCAAAACGGAATACTAGAACAATCCGTTATAGACAGACTATATCATGTTATATCAAACACCCGACTCACAATCAAAACAGAGCAGCGCTAGATAATACTTTATTCCGCATAGTTAAAATCAATCACTCTCAGTGAGTACGGATTAGAAATCAATAAAAGGAAGTCATATTTAGTAGTCACTGATATAAGTGCCTGTTTGTCTATACGCTCTAACGAGTAGCATTCACTTCCGCCATCACAAATCATCCCACAACATAATATAATAATATTCATCATGTGTTTATTTAGTGACCAACTTCAACAGGTAATTTTCGTAATTCTAGAGATAAGTTACAATCAGTGGAATTCAATTATGTTAGACATTGATATTGATAATGTCAATGGATGATGATCACACAATATTGCGAATTGATTGAAGTTAGAACCATTGAATGCTAACTTAGTTGTCTTAAGATCAAGCGCTCACAAACATTATTTAATGTCCTGGGTTCGATCCTTGGTAGGGTCAAAAGTTTGCACTGCTGACGAACTCGGCATCAGAATGAAGTTACTTAGCAATTATAGAATAGGAAATATACATATCATATTGTTCCATAAATAGTTTATAAAGTTACCATTCATAAATCTCCACGGGATATAACACTAATCAACGATTCTCGGAAAACAATTTCTAGTATAAATACTTAAAATATCATTGGTAAATTTTGTTTGAATTAGTAAAATTGTTTTCAAACGTTAAAATCATTCACTGAGTGTTTATTTCAATTATATTAATCCACAAGTATATGGACAAAAAATGTTGTTTTCAACTAACTCTTGTCAGCGTTTACTGCTTTACTTTTTACTTACTTACGCCTGTTACTCCCAATGGAGCATAGGCCGCCGACCAGCTTTCGCCAACCTACTCTGTCCTGGGCCTTCTTTTCTAGTTCTATCCAGTTTTTGTTCATTATTCTCATATCTGTCTCTATTTCTCAGCGTAATGTGTTCTTTGGTCTTCCTGTTCTACTTTGGTCTTCAGGATTGCATGTGAGGGCTTGTCTTGTGACCCAATCGGGTGATTTCCTCAAAGTGTGTCCAATCCACTTCCAGCGCTTCTTCCTGATTTCTTCCTCCACTGGAATCTGGTTTGTTCTCTCCCACAGTAACTTGTTGCTGATAGTGTCTGGCCATCGGATCCGAAGTATCTTGAGTAGACAACTGTTAATAAACACTTGTATATTCTGGATAATGGCTTTCGTAGTTCTCCACGTCTCCGCCCCATACAGTAGAACTGTCTTGACATTTGTATTGAAAATTCTGATCTTAGTGTTGGTTGACAATTGTTTTGAGTTCCAGATGTTTTTCAGTTGTAAATATGTTGCTCTTGCTTTGCCTATCCGCGTCCTCACATCTGCATCTGATCCACCGTGTTCATCAATAATGCTGCCCAGATATGTAAAGGTTTCCACATCCTCCAAAGCTTCTCCGTCAAGTGTAATTTCATTGGTGCATATTGTATTGTATCAGAGAGTCTTGCTTTTCCCTTTGTTTATATTGAGACCTACTGCTGCTGAGTCTGCTGCTACACTGGTCGTTTACTCCTGCATTTGTTGTTGCGTTTGTGATAGAAGAGCCAGATCATCTGCAAAGTCTAAATCGTCAAGCTGCATCCTGCCTGTCCACTGTATCCCGTGCTTTCATCCAGATGTTGACGTCTTCATGATCCAATCGATGACCAGGAGAAAGAGAAAGGGTGAGAGTAAGCAACCTTGCCTAACACCGGTCTTTACCTCGAATGAGTCGGTGAGTTGTCCTCTGTGGACGATTTGGCAGTTTAGTCCATCATAGGAGTTCCGTATGGTATTGACTATCTTCTCAGGCACGCCGTAGTGTCGAAGAAGCCTCCATAGTGTTGTCCTGTCCACACTATCAAATGCCTTCTCGTAGTCAATGAAGTTGATATAGAGTGATGAATTCCATTCAATCGATTGTTCCACAATGATACGTAGAGTTGCGATTTGGTCTGTACACGATCTATCCTTACGAAATCCAGCTTGTTGATCTCGAAGTTGGGCGTCCACGGAATCCTTCATCCTGTTTAACAATACTCTGTTGAAGACTTTTCCTGGTATTGAGAGGAGAGTGATGCCCCTGTAGTTGTCGCACTTGCTGAGATCGCCTTTCTTTGGTATCTTGATCAGAAGTCCTTTTTCCAGTCTGTTTGTACTTGTTCTTCGTCCCAAATCTTACTGAAGAGGGTGTGGAGTATCTTGGCAGTTGCTGCTACATTTGCTTTCAGTGCCTCTGCCGGGATGTTGTCTCATCCCGCTGCTTTGCCGCTCTTGATTTGTCTAATGGCCATGCTGATCTCTTCAAATGTTGGTGGGCCAACATCGATTTGGAGGTCTGTGGGTGCTGCTTCGATGTTGGGTGGGTTCAGTGGAGCTGGTCGATTCAAGAGTTCTTTGAAGTGTCCTATCCACCTGTTTCGTTGTTCTTCAATGTCGGTGATCACTTTGCCTTCCTTGCTTTTCACTGGTCTTTCTGGCTTACGGTAATTTCTAGCAAGTTTCTTTGTTGTATCATACAGTTGTCTCATGTTTCCTTCTTTTGCAGCCTTTTCCACTGTCATCGCTAAATCTTCCACATATTTACGTTTGTCGGTTCTGATGCTCCTCTTCACTTGCTTGTTTGCCTCTGTGTATTCGGCTTGTGCCTTGGCTTTTTCTGCTCTTGTTCGGCTGATATTGATTGCTTCCTTCTTGTTCCTCCTTTCTTCAATTTTATCCAGTGTACCGACAGTGATCCATTCCTTGTGGTGGTGCTTATTTTGGACCAGAACCTCCTGACATGTTGAAACGATTGCCTCCTTGATACCTTTCCAGTTGCTCTCCATGGTAGTTCCCTCTCCATTGAATAGATCATGAAAGGCCTCGAACCTGTTGCTGAGGGCTATGTTAAATTTGTTGAGTTTGTCAGCATCTCGAAGAAAGGCCGTATTAAACTTTTTTGATGTTGTCCGCGCCGTTGTCCACTGCTTCTTAAGTTTTAGTTTCATCTTGGCGACCAGCAAATGATGATCGGATGCTATATCAGCTCCTCTTCTGGTTCTCACATCCTCCATCGTCCTCCTGAACTTTTTGTTGATGCAGAAATGGTCAATTTGATTCTGTGTAGTGTGATCCGGTGAAATCCAAGTGGCTTTGTGTATGTTTTTGTGTGGGAATATGGTGCCACCTATGACCAGTTTATTAAAGGCACATAGGTTTGCAAATCTCTCACCATTTTCGTTCCTTTCTCCCAGTCCATGTCGTCCCATGACGTCTTCGTATCCAGTGTTGTCCATTCCAACCTTGGCATTGAAATCTCCCATCAGAATGATCAGGTCCTTGGTTGGGCTTTTCTCGAAGATCGACTGCAGTCCATCGTAGAATTGGTCTTTAGCGTCTTCATCGTAGTCGTTGGTAGGCGCATAGCATTGGATGACGTTCATTGTAATGCCCTCCCTCTTTGTTTTGAAGGAGGCTTTGATGATCCTTGGTACATGAGATTCCCATTTAATAAGTGCATTTTGTGCTTTTCTGGACAGCATCAAGGCAACTCCTTGTATATGTGGGGCATTTTCTTCTTCATGACCGGAGTATAACAGAAGTTCCCCTGAGGATAGTCGTTGTTGTCCAACCTGCGTCCAATGTGTTTCACTGATCCCAAGCACCTCCAGGTTGTATTTTCTCATTTCCACAGCAATTTGGAAGACTCTTCCTGTCTCCCACATTGTTCGAACATTCTATGTACCTAGAAAAATTGTCGCTCTGGTTGTTAGAAGGTGCATCGGCCTCATAAATTCAGAAGGAACTCGGCTTTCATCATGAGACGTCATAATTATTCCTTCTACTCCCAGGGCAGAGTTTAAATGGTTTGAATAATTTTTTCTGGTTAGCGTTTTTTTAGCGAGTTGGTTTTCTACGGGATGAGGTCGCTAACCCCATGCCCAACCCTCCTCCTTTACCCGGGCTTAGGACCGGCAGTAGCCCCTGGAGGAGCTACAGGTGGAGTTTTTTACTGTTACAACTCGTAATTATTAATCAAATGCAATGAACAAATTAACGTCAGATACATCGTTTACAACTATCAAAAGTGTATTTAGCATTTTAAGCAACATGAGTTTATTAACTTATTTATTAGTAATGAAATATTTCGTATATGATGTTCACTGCGGTTTAAAATTTAAACATAGGTCAGTCAGTTAGCTACAACGTAGGACCAGGCATATATATGTATCGGTTCAAGTTGCTATACTTCATTAGCACAGCAAGATGAACACCAAATTCATGGAAGTAGTTACTTCAATGGTAGTAATATATAAAAGAAAGATTGCATATAAGGATATATTATAGGCAGAAAGAATTAGTTCGTAGAAAGAAAGGTATAATGTAATTTTAATCTCGCAGTTTAAGGAAAGACAACGAGTGTATACACCTACGCCAATGTGACCCATTCTAAGCCATGTCACACAGAGTCTCCAACCATTCGTTACAATAGTCACGCGGACCCCAACCAAGTAGTTTGCACCTACCAACATGTCTCAGACCAGAAGTTAGTGACTTTATGGGCTGATGCCACGTTTTGGTTCGGCCGCCCCTAATTTTCTTTCATCGGTTTCCAACACTGGTCAGCATAACGCGCCGTGTTAGTTGGTGGTTGTGCATGCGTAATACGTGGCCCAAGCATCTCAGTCGATGAAGATTCACAACCTCATCAACTGATTTACCATCATTCCCCAATACTTTGTGTCTAACCTCACTATTACTTACCCGATGATCTTAGAAGATAAACATAGATAACATTGAGTGAATAAGATATTATTATAATTTTCAGTTGGGTGAAATATTCAATCAAAGATTAAGGAAGCTATTGAATGATATTAACTAAGTAAGAGATAGTAAAATGTAATGGGTGCTAATTAAACTCCCCATATGTATAAGAGATCAATAATAAGAAAGTAAGGTAAGTTCTGAAAATTCAAACAGGAGGGTATTTATATATATACACTTCACAGTCACAGATGTTACCACTGAGTTGTCCGCTCCACAATTGACTTGTAAGAATGTGAAATATCTGCTATTGATCGATCATCACTAAAGAAGGACTTCACATACATGACATTGGTCACTACTCAGTGATCAATCAATTATAAAATCATATCGTTCGTTTTACGACTACACAGACATAAACAAATTAGTAGACAAAGTTAAGTGAGCCCAGTATTTGGTCTGTAGGTAAAATTCTTCTGAACGTCGTTTAGTTTTGAAATAACAGAACCAGATATTCAGGGTTTCCCTGAAAGCTCAAGACTGATTCATCTTCTTAAGTATTTTTGTTAACTTCTCTTGAATTTTTTTCTTTGCAGAAGTATATCAAGAATCACAGTTCCGTATTCTGTAGTAACGTGATATAATTGTAAATCCTGATTCCAACTGTAGCATCTGAATACTACATGTCTTTTTAAATAAAACCTGTAAATATCAATTAGTATCGAATGTAATTTGAGAAATCAATAATACAGAAACCTTTGAGATATTGAGGAAGATTTGTAACACAGATGGATGATTTGTGTTGGTGTTTCATTCATTTAGCTGGATAGCTAACCTTAAAACTTTCAGAAGGACAATAGAAGTTTCACGATTAAACTATCCAGGTTCGAGAATGAAACTATATCCAAATAGAAGCCTTTAATCTATTAGTGACAATAAGCTAGCCATATCTACTGGAAAGTGAATTGAAATTTACTCAGCTCTCAATATCAAGATAGTGTAATACTTTACATAGTAACAAGAACTGTTCTTAGAATTTTCAGGCTTCCAATAACAAATAATAAGCGAATGAGACTAGTCAAATTAGGTAGTCAACTACTATGGATCAAAAGTTATTCTCTAGTGTAAAACTTAGTAAGTAGTATTGAATTCGTTCCATTCCATAAGTCCTATAACATTTGCTCAGAAATATGTATGGTTTTAATAGTATGTGTACTAGAGATCCTACAAACTACACTTATCTAACTAACCTTACTTCTTTTGGAAAATATGGACGTAGTGGAATGTAGTTTATCATGTAAATAACAAGATGAATTACTTGTCAGCAATCTTCCGATCTTATGTGTAATTGGTCATGTGATATTTTTGTTAGCACTCTGGTAACCGGATAACCTATGATTATCACTATTATCAAGTACTTTTGACTACAAGATATCGAATTTCGACTGATGCATTAAAAAGCAACATTACTGTAAATGATAAAAAAACTATGACTCCTTAACAGTTGCAGATTCATTACTACATTCATAGCATTACGTGCTCAATATTGGACACAATAAATGTTAAAAAATTACTTCATCATAAATCATTTTTTCCTTGTAAAACATGACCTACAATGAAAATAATGTGAAAGGAAACAAATTCTGGTATTTTTTTACATATTTACTGGCCATAATTTTATCGTCAATATATCAGTAATGGATTATTGACTGATTATCAAAAACGTTTTGACTAATTATACGGAATGGGGTTGTAGAAATTATTATGTTTTTGATTGAGATCATGAACCGATTGATGCTAGGCCACCATTGAAAATCTGGCAGCACTTGACGGTCATATGCTCACTAGTGAGGGATTTCTCGGAGTTCTAGTGAGAAGTCGTGATCAGTGGAGCTAATCCGTGTCAGGTAGAGACAGGTATCTACTTCACTATAATAGAAGATGGTCGCGCAATTTTTTGTATCGGTTGAGGTTAGACATTAACACATTTGATGCCGGCTCATCGTTCTAGAGATTAAGCGTTCGCTCGCGAGACCGAAGGCCCCTGGGTTTGGACCACGCGAGCGGGATCGTGGATGCGTACTACTGAGGAGTCCCACAATTGGATGAAATGGCCGTCCGGTGATCCCAAATTTTCAATGGTGGTCTAACATCAATCAGTTCATGATCTCATTCAAAAACATAATAATCTTCACAACCCCATACCGTATAATTAGTCAAAACCTTTTTGATAATCAATCAATAATCCATCACTGAAATATTGACGATAAAATTATGGCCAGTAAATACGTAAAAGGTGCCAGAATTTGTTTCCTTTCACATTAAGAAAGGCCTGACACGCATAACATTGATCACCAACCAGTGATCAATCAATTGTGATTACATCTCAGTCCTTCAGGAGGTCGGTCGCGGCCCGGATAGCTTAGTGGTAACGTCTCTGACTGTGAAGCTGTTTGACACGGGATCGAATCCGTCAGGGAGCACCAGTTCCCTCAAGATTACAGGTACACCTTGCTGACGAGTGCCAAGTAGCACGAAACCCGGGTCCAGGGTTTCCTGTTGACCACCTTCAACCACCATCTTATCTCAAAATAGTGCACGCAATGTAGAGCCACCTAGACTAGTGGCCACATTGCAACTTGATCGATAGCATTCGATCAGCACTAAGAAGGACTTGGCACGCATGACATTGATCACCACCCAGTGATCAATCAATTTTGACAATTATACAGTATGTGTAAGACAGTTCCTGTTTCCATCTAAGATAATACTTTTCAAAAAGTTGTTGGATTCAATTAGTATTCTATGATTATATTACCATGTATAGAAGTATGATAAATTTCAATAGTTAAGTTTTACTAACAACAAAAAACATGCATATTGCATAACTTATTTTCCAATAGACTTACATTTAAATCAATTCATTAAAAGTATCAATGTATTTAAGGTCACTATCATACTATATATGTAAGTTCTATTTTCTAAGTTTGTTTTATATTTAAACTACACTATTCTCAATCATTATCATTATTATTGTTATTGTACTTTGATTATTAGATTACCTGAATTCACTATACACAAATTTATATTGTTACAATTTAGTTCAAGAAAATTTAGGTCAAAATACTTAAAAACTTCACACCTTCATATATGAATGAGTAGTAAGTGAGAAACTTCACAATAAAAAAAAGATAATATAGATTATATAAATCATGTTTTAATGTATAATTTACTTCTTCTATTTTGTTTTATTTTTCTTATTCATTGGTTATAGATTGATTATAAATAGTTGAGATCATGAGTCAATTGAAGCTAGACCACCATGAAAAACCTAGAAGCACTGGACGCGCTCGCGTGCGAAACTGATAGGTCCTATGTTCGAATCTAGCGAGGCGAGATCGTGGATGCGCACTGCTGAGAAGTCCCACAATGGGACGAAACGGCCGTCCAGTGCTTTCAGGTTTTCCATGGTGGTCTAGCGTCAATTGACTGATGATCTTAAGTATATAAAATGATTTACTTTTAGTCCATTTGAGCTACAATTTAATATTATTTAATCATTTGGAAAAAAGAAATGGGTTGGATTTAAATGTTCGAAATTCTTGAGATGGTGAAGAAGATTTGTAGTTCAGGTGGATGATTTTGATGGAGTTTTGTTCTCTGAGCTAGATGGTTTGACCGTGGAGCTTTCATCGTCCTTCTGAACTACACGATCAGCACAAACTTCGGATGTACAAGTTGAGACAGTTTTTTAGGACTTATGGAATGGCTTCCCCTTTTTTAAAAAAAAATATAAATCATCAGAAAGTAAGTAGATATTCAACTGCTTAGGGATTCTAAACACATTCAGTAAATAAAAATCTGTGGTGTTTGAATGAACTAATGATTCCCTTGTATTGATGACTGTTTTGAATTTGAATTTCAAATACATTACATTCGTTCGTGATCACCTAATACTTCTTGATTAAATTGCGTTACTGCTGGGATTACTAGTTTATACCATAATTCAAATACTTCAATGTATCACAAAATTTTAATATGATTGGATCGACAAAGTTACTATATACAACATATAAAGTATATGAACGGATCAGTCTTAAGTTACAATCCTTTAATTAATAGACTCAAATAAAATTGGAATAAGAAGTTTCCATTGAATTTTAGCTGTAAAATATGTAGTTAAAATAAACTATTCTGTATATCAGAAGGAGTTTTGTGGAGATTTCAGTATTTTCATAGTTGAAATCATGAGTTAATTGAAGCTACATCACCATCAAAAACCTGGAAGCACTGGACGACCGTTTCGTCCTATTATGGGACTCCTCAGCAGTGCGCATCGACGATCCCGCCTCGCGAGATTCGAACCCAGGACGAAGCGGCCGTCCAGTGCTTCCAGATTTTCCATGGTGGTCTATCTTCAATTGACTCACTATTTCAACTATGAAAATATTCTGTATATTACTGAAAATTTACATAGAAAAATCGAACAGATATTGAAAATTTGGTTGAAATTATGTAGTAGCGTACATATTTTGTTAGGAATTTGAATAAACATTATTTTAAAGTTATTTTTTAACTAAACATTCGGTTGACATTTATTCACTTTTCATTTTCTGGACTTGAAAGGCATCATATCATCGAGAAAGCCTTTGTGTACCTAGTTTTTTATTAATGAGTATCTGTTTTTCCATGGAAGGATAACCACTGTGACTTTCATATAATTCATATTTCTGTACTGACCATTTCTATTATTCGTCTAACTTTATAAATTTTAATTTCCTGATTTTAACATCTAACCCAAGTTATTGATTTATTAGCATATATTTTGGTTCATTTTTTTTTCTTTCTTTAATATAAACGTTTCTTGATTAATTAACTTCTTGTCTTCCGCCATCTAAGGATTATCGTTGAAATTTTGTGTTTAAATTGTCAGCCTATGGAATTCGTATCAGGTTCTGTTGGTACGTTCGGAAGGTATGTTCCGTACGGAAGTTAAATAATACGTTTACTAATTTCATATACAGCTTTTAAACGGAACCAAACAAAGAACAAATAATGTCCTTGAAACGCCATTTGCAGTATTTATATACATACAATTGGGTCATTTGAATTTCTGCGAATGTCCCTCGGATGAACTAATGCATCTTAAACCTTCACTCATCACGTCGTTAGCGGTTTGACAGGAGAATATGCATATATCGACGATGTACTAGTAGCTAGCGCTACCGTGGAAGAACATCTACTACAGTTGTTTACGAAACATCAAGAACATGACGTCACTTTTAACGTGGAGAAGTGTGAATTTGGAAAGGAATCATTGCAATTCCTGGATCATATGACAAAATCTCAGGGCATGACGCCAGTTCCGACAGAAGTTGCTGCTATTCGTAATTATCCGTTGCCCGGTCACAAAGAAAATTACGACGAGTTTTGGTTGGGACTAATAAACTATTATAAACGATTTATTCTAAACTGCGAAACAATAGGACGAAACGGCCGTCCAGTACATCCAGGTTTTCCATGCTGTTCGAACTTCAATTGACTCATGATTTCAACTATAAAATACTAAAATCTCCACAAACCCCCTTTCGATAATAATCATATGCTCACTACTGACTGGCCTCAAGAGATATTTTCTAGAGTTCTATTGATAAGCAGTGACCAGGGGGGTTCAACCAGGTTTGTTGTGAGATCTCAACTCACTGAAGACAATGGTGGACGGTTGCTGAACTTCGTGGATTGGTTGAATTCGGTCATTAACACCGTTGGATGCCAGCTCAGTGGTCTAGTGGTTAAGCGCTCACGCGCAAGACTGATAGGTCCTGGGTTCAAATCTCGCTCGCGTGCGGGATCCTGGATGCGCAATGCTTAGGAGTCCCACAATAGAACAAAACAGCCGTTCAGTGCTTCCAGGTTTTCTATGGTTGTCTAGCTCCAGTCGACTCGTGATTTCAACTATAAAATTATACAACAACTTACGGGCGCTTAGCGAGGACATACGCGAGCATTCCATCTATCATCGGAGGCTGTACCGGTACTTGAGAACGCTAAGCGAGAGTTAGATGAGGAAACGATTTTAGTACGATGAAAGAGCAAAGGCCAATAGCCGTCATGACGGACTGATAGAACAAAACAGTGGAAGCCGTATTGCAGCAGTTAGTGAATGGTACAAGGGAACAATTTTCATTTTTTTTCGAAAGGAATAAATCCTGCTCAAACGAGATATGGTACTTTTGGAAGAAAACAGTTAGCGATTTGTTTGGCAATAAAGCATTTCCGACACATGAAAGGAGGTATCATTTTCACAGCTTATACAGACCATAATCCCCTCACGAAGCATTAAACGACAAGCATGATAACTATTCGCCAAGAAGAAATCGACGATTAGAATTAATTACCCAATTTACACCCAGCATACTTACCTAGTTACTTACACCTGTTACCCCCAATGGAGCACAAGCCACCAATCAGCATTCTCCAACCCACTATATCTTGAGACTTTCTTAAAAGTTCTATCCAGTTGTTGTGCATTTTTTGGATACCTGTCTCCAGTTCTCGGTTTAATATGTTCTTTTGTCTTCCTCTTCCCATTTGACCTTGAGGACACTAAGTGGGAGCTTGTCTTGTGACGCAGTTTGGTGATTTTCTCAATGTGTGTCCTACCCACTTCCAGCCTTTCTTCCTGATTTCTTCCTCCACTGGAATCTGGTTTGTTCTCCCCCACAGTAGGTTGTTGCCGATAGTGTCTGGCCAACGTTCGTCGTGTCGATAACAGCACTGCAATAAACTACATTTTGTGGGTACATATTAACCGATTGTACTCAGTTTTCTGGGTCTGAAACTTTTAACTAAACCTATGTTGTGGTGCATGCTACTTATGTTGACGGATATGAGTAGTATGTAGCATCAATCGTAGGTGTATTGCCTTTCAACAAAAGGTTGAATTTAGAAGAACAGGTAAGGAGACAGCGAATAGTTGGAATGACAATGGGATTAGAACAGTTATCAAGTATGTAAAGGACAGCTGGAGAATGTATTTAATTTATGATTTTCATATTTTACTGAGTTGTGGTGTGGTTTTGCATTGTATAATAAATTGGTTTCCCCACCCGGTCCTCGTTCACTACAGTTTATATTCGTGATCATTATGCATGACTTCATTCTATTGATAAGAAAGTATCAACACCACTTTTTGGTTTTCCATGATAGTTTGTGTTTGCTGATGTTATAGCACCTTGTAAAGTTCTAGCTAACATTTTCCATAAAACATCCGTCTGAGGACAATATAGGGATTTAAAAACTAAAACTATCGATTGTATTTGTTCTGCCTGCTCATCTCACCTCCATTCCTCACTATTTGAGAAGTCTTTGCTCTTCATATCCCACTACTTCGTGAAAATTGTTGACTAATTACTTTTTGCATACTTTTGAGCGCATAGGCTGCCATAATCTGAGATGTTGGAATTCTCTGCGCACATATGTGTGTGCGGTACTTTTGACCTTTCTGTTATAGCAATACGCTCTCTGATAAAGCGCTTATAGTTATTATTGTGGCATATAACGTATATATGGTGTTAGGACTAACAATATGAAAATGAGTTGTCTATCAAAACAATGAGTCAGGAAGACCCTGAATGCTTCGTATAATAGCAGATCTGTTATTAACTGTGCCTCATGATGAGTGAATCCTTTCGCACCTGATGATGTTAGGATCGGCCTTACGCCATGCTTGTGTCCGGTCGACTTAGTATCGAATTTTTCTACGAGTTCTTTTTCAAGGCGCAATAGCATGTATGACAGAAAGAGTGAATCAGATATAACATGTAAGCAATAAAGTGATATGAGTTCTAAGTTGGAGTCAGTCTTCTGTAATAGGGATAGTAGGTTAGTGAACATGTTGTAACCCTGACAGATTGTCTTCCAGTGAAGTTCCAGCTTCTCCTTGAAAATGTTAACTGGTGGGGCTGATACCACTTGTTCGGGTAATGCGTTCCAGTCATTGACCACTCGATGAGAAAAACGGGACCCCACTTTAAGTTTATTAGATCGTTGTTTGTGGACCTTCTTGCCATGACCTCTGATATTATCAGTGCTGAACGGAGCAAAAAGATAGAACATATAAACACCCAAATCATAATTCAAGATACGAAATGCCAGTATAAGGTCACCTTGCGTCCTACGGTACGACTAGGGGAAAAGGTTCAGGCGTTTTAAACGCTCATCGTAAGGGAGTTTAGAAAGACCCTTCACTAATTTCGTTCCCACACGCTGGACACGCTCAGTTGAGCTGGTATCCTTTATCAGACTTGGGCTGTGTTGCAGTGCGTAGTTGTTTTCATGTCATGAATTATTATTACTCCTAAGTCTTTATGCTCTTGAACGTGTGGAAGAGATGTACAAACAATATTATGATGGTAACTATTACCGTACCCAATGTGCATGAGCACGCTCTTCTTAGAATCCACTTCTAAGCCCCAACCACGAGCCCGTCTAACTAATTCGTCTAAGTCAGCTTGGAAGTGAAAATGATCAGCCTCACTTCTTATTGTTCTCCAGATTTTAACATCATCCGCAAACATTAATGTGGACGACTTAAGCATTAGAAGTAAATCGTCAACATAGAGAAGGAAGCGTAAAGGGCCTAAGATGGTGCCTTGGGACACACTACATTTACCGGCTTTCATTCGGATAGCGTTCCATTGACCCTCACTCTCTGTGTGAGGTCACACAAGAAGTTTCCTATCCATTCCTGTAAGGCATCTGTTATTCTAAAGCTCGAGAGCTTCTGTATAAGACCTAAGTGTGAAACCTTGTCAAACGCTTTGCTAAAATCTATGAATATCACATCGACAGACAGCCCGTTATGTAGGGATGCTGTCCATTTAGTCAACAATGAATGCTTGTCACGAAACCCATGTCGCTCTGCAGTTAACAGAATGTACGAATCGATGTGACTTTGTAACTTAGCCCGAATCATCTTGCCAAGTAACTTAACGACTATGTTGGTCAGGCTGACAGGCCGGTAGTTAGATACGACCCGTCTCTGACCATCCTTAAATATAGGACTGACTATAACGTCTTTCTAATCTTCAGGGATTTGAGTGAGTAAAAGGGACATATTAGAGAGCGTCGTGACCGGCCTTGAAATAATGCCCACAAGCGGTGGCATCAAACGTGTATGTAACCCATCGGGGCCCGGTATCTTACAAGGTTTGATGTTATTTATCAATGGAAGAACAGTTCCCTCAGTTACACGTATATATCTTATGGCTGGTATCTCGGTGTGATTGGGACAAGTATTTGTAACACTACATTTAGAGTAGACTTCACTAAAATAGTTTGCAAATGTCTCAGCTCTTACTGAGTCTGATTAGGCTATCAAATCTAAATTTTCGTGTAAAGTAACGCGGGAATGCCATCACTACTTTTTGTTCGCCATGCAGGTTATTCATCAATACGCTAGAATCTTAAGCAACCAATGAAGGCTATTCCCCTAATATTACTACTACTGTTGGAAGACGTGGTTCCAACAATTTGATCTTGCCTGTAAACCGGCATGCCTCATGTAACAAACTATTATTTGAGAATAAATTATTATTATTATTAAATCCACAAGTTCATGGCGACAGTTAACGTGCTTTGCTGGTCCAGGTGGGTTCGTGCCCCAACAGGGTGTGGTAACGTACTTGATCTGGTATTTTATAGGGACACCATCCAACCGTCTACACAAAAACTCAGTTTTTGTGATTGGTATTTCCGGTTTCTTTTGTATAAGTACGCCTCTTTTATATGCAGATGATCTGAAAGTAGGAAATCATTTTTTCCCCATGGGCTGAACAATAGTCGAAAAATCATCGATATGAAGCTCAATAATGTAATTCAGTGATGCTTAAAAAGACAGTTGGGGCTTGAAACAGATAAATATAGATGTATATGACATGTTTATACTTTACTTAATCTAGATCTTCATATAATCGGTAAGGTGTTATCCAAGTCACATATACTAATCAACTTATGACTCAGGTATTCCTACAATTCGCTCTTCCCTGTACAGGTTTCGAAACAGAATTACTAATGTCGTCGCCTTCTAGATTGTATAATCGATAAAGTGTGTCTCCGACTACTCATAGAATACTTCACCTCTGTTCTGAGTAGTATTTGCATAGATTATAAATAAGGACTGCAATCCGTTCAGATACGTCTAATACTTCGCGTTATTGGAACTGGTTGTATCCTAAATTACAAACGCAGACGTAATGAACTTGAACTTGAACTAGATCTAATTTTCTTCTTTGAAATAATTAAAAAAACCATGTTTTACATCTGCTGAAGCAATTAAATGTGCAGAAACTCCTAGTTACAATATCTGTAACTCTTTGTCACTAATGAAACAATCTCGTCGTAAATCTACTCTCTTTATGAATTACCTTACCCGTAAATTTTTCAGACTCTAAAATAATATACCAAAACCTGTCTGTGAGATAAAATTGCTCCCAACCTTCATTCGATGCATTGCTGTTTACTTATCTAAAAATGTGCTTACACCTGCTTGTATATCCTTTTCACAAGTGAGGTTTTTGGAACTTCGAATGTTGAATCGTTTTCATTACTCATACTACCAAGAAAAACTCCATACCTGCTAACACCATCCCTGGTAACCTTAACAAATTTGAGTAATATTTAACACGAACAATATATCGCAAAATAACATGGACATGTTTTACTGAAGACCTTGCTGTCCATCATAGTAGTTATTGCTTTAGTTGATTCGTACATTCTGCTTCCTTTTTATTTTCTTTGGTTGTAGATGGTTGTGGTTATGGGGCCAGAAATGTCGTAAAATGCAACGTTCACACATAAACATACATAGAAAAACTCCAAGTTTCGGACTCTATCGTTACTTCATATTTTCCTTCAATGATCAGATGTTTGAATAGAAATAGCGGTTTTCACCAGAGGAATTTTTTAAAATCACTTTACTAGAAGTGAACATTTACATAAGCTGTTCGTACAACATATTTTCATTCACAAACGAATACCATATTTATCGTTCTTCAGAAAACATCCTGTCAAGACTATTCATCGGAACTGATTGTAGATAAGCAAAACGTGAGTTACTGGTAACTCATTTATAAACTATGGGAATACTCGATAGGATTCATTATTTTCATTGTACAGCACAACTACTGTGCACAAATGTACTGCGTGATAATTTTATCAACCAAGTGGTATGACCTACAACTTCACAAATACAACTATGACCAATTTCAGCCCTCCAGGATGCATAAAGTACAAATGATTTTAAATTCTTCCTGCTGACCGCAACTTGAAGGACCTTGGATACAACAGATATATGACTTAGAAGAGGTAAAAACTGACTTGTTCAAAAACAAGATTACACCACCGTGTTGTAACGCAAATAAGCTGCAAAATATGCTAAATGGAACTAAAGGTGATCAAATTTGAGCAGAAGAAAGGAGGTATTAGCATGTGACAGTGCTTTGACGAATAAAATAAATTTTTATAGTATTTCTCTGGACTACCACATTAACAGTATAGCCTTATCGGCCAAAATTGTGTAAACAGCTTTGCTAGGCATTTATTATGCATCATAAGATCTGCTGCTTGAACTGTGATGTCAGTTAAATTGAACTAGTGGACGTAAGTTTTGATAACATTTCATGCCATAGAAACATACGGAAACGTTAAATAGGAATAATATATTTGTAAAATCTCAGCGAATGAATTTGTAGTAAATCCAACGTTTCGCCTGGCAATCTGGTCCAAGCTTTTTCAAGGAATTATAATCAAACATTAAAATTATCGAATATAAATAGGTACATGGTTCTCCGAGGTCATTATACACTGAA
>NC_031502.1:48349733-48379122 GCF_000237925.1 Schistosoma mansoni
TTTATATTCGATAATTTTAATGTTTGATTATAATTCCTTGAAAAAGCTTGGACCAGATTGCCAGGCGAAACGTTGGATTTACTACAAATTCATTCGCTGAGATTTTACAAATATATTATTCCTATTTAATGTCTTACATCAACTCGGCGCTCAAATACTGTGAAACTATTCGTTCTAATTTAGACGAGAGTTCTTATATACGGAAACGTTATTCTTGCTCTATGTCTTCAGTTAGAGTTACTCAATGTACTTCGTTGTCCTCCGGAAGAAGTGGCTGTTATCTCAGAATCCTGGTATCAAAACGTTCACATTTTCTTCTGGATGAATCGTGTTCAGTGCAAGTATACTGAATGTACTAAAACAATTCTAAAACAAAAATGAGAGGTTCTCTCTATATGTCAACTGATGAATATCACTGCTAATAAAAGATAAAGTAAGTTTTTTTTTATTGTTGATGCAAATTCGAAATATTTGGAGCAAAGTAAATACTCATTGAGACTGAACATACTTTCGAATATTTTGAGGGAGACTAAAATTATAGACTTCAATATGTCGACACTAAAAAGTCAGTCGCTTCACAAAACGTTTTCAAACTCAAAATTCTCGGCTTTGTGACAAGTTATGTCGAATTTTTCTGCGTCAATTTCGTCAAACGATATTAAATATTTTCACGTTTCCGCAATCATGTCAATAAATTTTCGAAAACTCTTCACTTTAAATAAGTTTTTATGTATTTCAATGACACCGAAGTGTTTTTGTCGAGACATTCATGAATCATTGTTTTTTAACTTCAGCCATCTTTACGAACTTATTTAACCCATGGGTTATGGTGGGATATGCTGTGTTTCCATCAACTCTGTAGTCTACGATGGATTTCATCTCTTAATACCCTAATAAGTCAAACCCATTTATCTAATTTATTTAATTTCATTCAATAAGAACTTAAAATGAATATTTATGCGACCTTTGTATTGTAATTTGTCTGTGTTTTACTGCACTGTTGCCGAAGGTCATGACGCCGTTGCGTTTTCGAATTTTCATCTTTGGGAAATGAATGAATATTGATGCTTGATAGCTTTGTAGTGTCTAATAAGTCGGACGATGCCTTGAAAAATGACACAGACAATAAGGATTCTATTTTTTGTGATTATTATTCAAACCGTCAAGGAAGTATGTCGAAATAATTTCCTTTCAAAAAAATTGTATAAAGTCTTTTCCAATTGCAGGCTGAGGGATTTCTCTAATATTTCGGAAACTTTGAAGTTTGTCGAACATTTGGATCTATCTCGAAACTTCATAACAAATGTTCCAAATGGAATCGAACAATACAGACTGCTTACGACTTTGGATTTAAGGTATTTCAACCTCCTCATTTCAGCAATGTAATTCAGCTTCAACAAAATTTTTTCTCTTCCGAATTCACTATGTAAATTGCCGAGCCTTCGGATTTTATTGATGTCCAACAATTATTTGTCGTCTCTTCCTGCAAGTATTTGTGAACTTCAAAACTTGCAAGAGCTGGTAATGTCCCTCATAAATGTTGAACTACATTTCAGGATCTGTCATTCAATAGGTTTAAATGCTTTCCTTCTTCGATTTGCTCACTTCAAAGTTTAAAAGTTTTACTATTAGGATGTAACCTCATTGAAAAACTTCCAGAAGGTATGTTCATTCGAAGTAATTCGAAGCCGAATAATAATTTGGTGTATATTGCATTTCTTTTACATTTATCAGTTTTTAGGCTTTTGCCTAGAATACAGGCCATTTAAATATTTTAACGCTAATATGTTAGCGTAACTCTATATATAGAGTTACTTTGATTGGATTATTCTTGTTTTCCTCGCTAAAAGAAGAAGAAAAAATAATGTCGGACATAAACCTGCTGTTAGGACATTGCTATACTAAAGGCAAAAGGGTGTGGAATCTTCTTGAGCATAATTTGTTTTTATTAACTTTAATATTATCTTGTCACCAAAGAGTGCATCAAGAGTTGAAATTTTATTTTTCTTAAACCATCTGTTGTTGTTTTTCGTTGTAAGAAGCGATGTTGTACTAAGTGAAGTTATTTATATCCGTGTCACTTGTAACTCCAGTAGATGGCTGAAATATTATGATCTTCATTTATCACTATACGAGAGCAACTAACATCAATCTTCATAAATCTGATTCTAAATGGCAAACATCATGAACTTGTCAATAAATATCAGTTTTTTAGTTGATGGACAACATTCATCGTAGTACATACATTTATATTAGTCGACAATAATCTGGTTTATTGCCCTTCAAGTTTTCTTTCCGTCTTATTATAGACAACAATAATGGCGTTCTACATGCAAAATAGTGGATGATGTGACACTAGCCATGCTATCGATGTGTATGCGAATCATTTTTAAGTTCGGGACTATTTGTCAAGAAGTTTGACTTCATTTTTTAGTTGAGTATTGTTAAGTATTTGTAGCAAGAAAATTCTGCTATGTTGCCTGACAGTGTTTATAAAGTCTGGCACATCTGCAGATAATAGGTGAAATTATGTTGAGACTAAACTTATTTTGATAATAAGTCATAAGATATCTATGGTTGTGAGTCCATTGGTGCCATTCACATACGTGTTTTGTGTATGACATCAAATATAATATTAAAAAATATAAATGTCTTTAGGGATTTCGAATTCATATACTAACAAACAGAATTCTGTATTAACTTTATATTTTTATATTTGCCATGTATATACATTCATCAGCTATAATTTGATCTTTTGTACTTCAATTTTTAGACATAGTTGGTCTTCGCTGTTTGAAGATTTTAGACTTGCATTCAAACGGAGTAAAGCAACTGCCTTTGAACATTAGATTTATGTGGTGTTTGGAGAAGTTATCTCTAGAAGAAAATCCTCTATCCCCTCCCCTTTTAACTGTGAGTTATAGTAGTGAGTGTGCCCAAACACGATAGATTTTTAAAAACTTTGTTGTGAACGTGCTCATCAATTACCAACTTTATAACCTGATTTGATTCCATTCTAATGATTTAAGACAGTTTAAGATACATGAACTTAACAGAAGTGGTATTGGTATGATGTAAAATAATTATATCACTCTTAGATTTATTAAATAGTTTACTGCGTCTTGTGGATTTAAATTTATTTCTAAAACACATTTATTAAAAAGGAAGATAAAGTATGATAGTTTCATATGGACAGAGCATTAAAGTGTTTCTTAGTTTACAAAATATTTATTTTTCAGTCAAGTTCATGTTAAAAGTCTACTACATACTGTGTAAACTCGTGATTTTCATTTTGTGTACTCATATTTAAGTACGTATACTCTGTTCACCCTTATCATGCAATTAAAAATTCCACAATAGATTCCATTTCAAAACAATTCTCTTATTTGGTCAATATTTTTTTCTTTCCTTCCTTATGTAATCCTTGTTAATAGTCAGCAAACTGATAAAACTTCCGAACTTCTCTGATAATTGGTTTGTAAGTCATTTTTCTTAAAAAACAAATTGTTATCAGCTGATGAGAGCAATTGACATTTAAAATCCACTAGTCCATGCTTTTATTCTAATATTGGATTGCTTTCTCCACAATTTTACGTTTACTTGAACAAATAACATTCAAAAGGGGTTTTTGTGGATATTTCAATATTTTCATAGTTGAAATCATGAGTCAATTGAAGCTAGACCATCATGGAAAACGTTCAAGTTTCATAATGAACTTACTCAACCAATGACTCGTTAATTCAGAATCGAATAGTCTAAAATTTCCAAATTTATTTGATTCTTCACAGTGTACAATTAATATCATTCAATGAAATATGCTTTAACACTATTGTATAAATGTTTTGAACGTCTGCATAGTTACTTTATTAATTTGACTTCCTTCAATTGCTTTCTTGTTTTATTACTTACATG
Organism: Schistosoma mansoni; assembly: GCF_000237925.1. Lineage (NCBI taxonomy): Eukaryota > Metazoa > Platyhelminthes > Trematoda > Strigeidida > Schistosomatidae > Schistosoma > Schistosoma mansoni. The sequence continues at coordinate 48,353,646 of NC_031502.1, forward strand.
AAGAGACTTGAATTTGGTTGATTTGAAACTCTACCGTCATTATTATTCGATTGACATCGTGCTTATTTTACTGTTAGACATATTTGTTAAGAAAGCCAGGTTAACGACTCAAAGTAAAGCAATTCTAATCAATATATATTAATATCATAGGTTATTTGAATTTTTAACAGGAAATTTGATATAACAATGGAAATAATGACGTGAAAAGTTATTTTGTAGAGGATTGTTTTTCAGTCCACGTTTCTACACATTGATTTGTACTCATTGGTGTATGAAATGTTTTTAGTAATGAAAGGAAGCAAATCTAACTTCCGTTCTTTTAATGGGAAAATAAAGTCTTGGTTAAGAGGATGTTATTAGGATGATAGTGATATTTAGTAGAAAAGTCAAAATCTTTTCCTATGGGATAATATAAATTTGTTAAATGAAAACAGTCTACAGCATCCATTAGAGATTTCCATACTACTAATATTGATGTGATAATTTAGTAGTCTTAGCACTTGGTTTTCAATCAAGTAGTGGTTCCTTAGTTTAACCCTAATTCACTTACTTTAGAGTTTGATCAGTTCATTAGTGTGTCTCGAGGATTCACAAAAGAGTGTAATTCAAATCTTGGTAGCATCAGTTTTTCGTTTTATATTAATAATAATTCATCAATTTCACATCTTAAGTTATTTCGATCGTAATACCATGAATACATGTAAGTTATATGACTATCTGGTATTTGTTTATTTTCATCAGTTGGTAGTATTAACATTATTCTCTGCTTACTTATGAAAACTTTAAACAAGCCAGATTATATACAGGAAAACATATTTGCTCATTAGCTAACCAGTAAATGTTTTCGACCTGATAGTCAGAGCTTAGTGTTATTTACCATGACATATGGCAGATCACATTTACCATGTTTAATTACAATTATTCCTTGATTGTGTAACATTTTATAGATCTGATTTGTTTTCCAAGATATATAAACCTTTCTTTATTTTAAAAATGACAGATTGTTGCTCGAGGGATTCCATACATCTTTGCATTTTTAAACCAACAATCTTTATGTAATTCTAATAATACAAGTTGCGAAAAATTTCATGATTCGCTAACTCAATCGTCATCTGCTCATGTAATAAATACCTCCAATCAACAGAATGCAATGAAGCTTCCTGAAAGTCAGTATGTGACTTCAGATTCTTCTAGTCAATCTTTTGAGAAAACCGAGATAAATACGGATTATGACCAAAGATACATATCGAAGTCTGAAATTACCAAGTACGTTTACCCTCCATATATATATATATATATATATATATATATATATATATATATACCTCATATTCGTTTTACTCAAGCTGAGCTATCGTATAACTTTCACATCGGATTTTAGTTATAAATTCGATAAGATTGATAGATTTTGATCAAATTAAAACATTATGCCGATGTGTGCGATTTTCAGTTGTTGATTTGTTAAACAAGCAAATATAAGGCATTCGACTACTGAGATATGTTAGAAGTTAACCCATAGAATCTAATTATATTTCAAGTTTATTTTCTTTCGGACACTATCATAGAGTTATGACGGGAAAACATAAAGACCACTTAAATTTTATTTCCATACCTATATATATATAAACAGATCATCTAATCACTATTTTTCGAAGGTCCTGTACATTTTGTTAGGTATTGGTTTTTGATCTATGTGATAGCACTTTTTTAAATCCCAAAAACACTAATAAACCGCGGAAGTCCTTTCTCATGTTACAGAATAGATGCATTTAGTGTTTGTTATCTAAATATTTGAACATCCTTTTTCTGTCTATTCATTATTCTTTCTCGAGTGATTTTCTTTTCGTTTCAATTTACTATCGTTTAACTTCTCTTAATCTTATCTTCGTCTATTATTTTGATAAATATGGTAAATTGAAAAGATACTTTTTTTAAAAAAATTGAATCTCTATATTTTCATATCAGTCAATGTAAATCGGAAAAAAGAGAGAGAAAAAGAAAGAAAGTAAACTGAACTACTATTTTGTTATAGTCTATAATTACTCGTTTATGCATACCAACTATCAGCAAGGATGTTCAAGTCTTGTGATGAGCTCTATAAAACTAAATCACCAGCTTTATATTTAAAAGCCTAGTGTTTTATAGTTTATAATGATTATTCATTTGATATATACCATTGTCATTGTATATATGAACATTCTCAACCCTATTCTTTGCTATTAAAACAATAAAAATCTACTTTTGTAATAAAATGAACATTAAATTGAGTATAATGAATAATAAAATTACTGTTTATTTAAATGTAAAACTAAGAAGACATATTTTTGTCATTGTTAAGGTATATTCTTTCATCGATCTGGTTTATGTAAATTACTGTAACATTACAGGTGTTTGTTTTTTTTTGTTTCTTGTCACTATGTGCTCTATCAATTATAACTACACTGTTTCAATTTATGTATGTATATATATACAAATATAGATAAACTTTATACTATATATATATATATATATATATATAATGTATGTAAACACAAGTCATTGTACGTGTTTATGTCCAAATGCATATTTACCTTTATAGTACTTCTATTGAAATCCAATGAACTCTTTCTATATTCTAAGAAGTACAAATACGTTATTCTTTCTTCATATTGAAGAATATTTCTTTTCAAATATTGATTTTTAGTTAGTCCAATATTAAATGTTCAATTGAATATTGTGTGTTCAATTTTTTTCATTCGGATACTATTTGACATGATTTAAATGATGAGTGAATAATCAGAAGGGGTTTTGTGGAGATTTCAGTATTTTTATAGTTAAAATCATGAGTCAATTGAAGCTAGACCACCATAGAAAACCTGGAAACATTGGACGGCCGTTTCGTCCTACCGCAGGACTCCTCAGCAGTGCGCATCCACGATCCCGCACTCGCGAGATTCGAACCCAGGACCTACCAGTCTCGCGCCAGAGCACTTAACCAGTAGACCACTGACCCATGATTTCAACTATATAAAACAGCAAATTAATTAATTAATTCATATACAAATAAATATCATAATGTGGAATTCTTACGATGAACAGTTAGACTACTCATGGTTTTACATGGTGGTCTAGCGTCAATTGACTCATGGTTTCAACTATGAAAATGAGTGAGTAATTTATCTAGTTAGTGCATAGAATCAAAAATGGAGAATGAAAAAATTCAGTCCTTGGTTTTATAGATATTATTTTATGTTTCAAATTAGATTATACATAAATGATTTGTATTAGTGGTTATGTTTTAGCAAAGTGTGTGTATTTGAATTGAATCTGTTATATCCCAATGAGGATAAGGAATGATAACTGTTGGGATCTATTTACGGACTAATACTATACATATGTTCTTATTGTATAACTATTGAGTATAGACTATTATTATACGACTTATTGTTCTTAAGTTATGCCCAGTTTATTAGTTACAGTCTATCACAATCACAGTCACTTTTTGGCTTGATCTTGTACAAATGTTATTTCCTATTTCATGGTATAATGTCTGTTTAGCTTGTATATAAACCAGGTATGTTTGAAATAAATTATTCGTATAATGGGAACTGGTATTGGTGTTCTTGACTCAAATAGAAGGGCTAGGAGGAAAAGGACGCTAAGCTGCTTATACCGGTCGAACGTCCTTAGTTTGGCACAGTGCTAAGATTGTGTAAGTCGTATTCCGATTGGCGAATATGTCACGTGATAATTAGCCGGGCGTAAAGTTACAACAGAATCTGTTGGGATAAAGGATGTTACTTATTAACATTGACTTTAGTTCCTACCATACAAATATTTCTTAGAATATTTATCTTTTGGAATAGATGAGGCTGTGAGGTGAAGGACATTGTCGTACTTCAGTTTTATAAGCTAACCTAATAGTTATTGCTGTTAGTTCAAGATACTTCAGTGTTATTCAGAAAAACATGAATGATTTGACAATCAGATACATTAGTTTTATACTAATTCATGAATATGTCACTATTCCCTAAGTGTACATTAGTTGAATTATTAGATGCAATTGTTGCCTCTCAATGTTCCAGTGACTTTATGAAGTGTATAATTTTTTTAAGATTCCATGTAAGTTTGTGACATATATATATATAATTCGCAGTTAGTTATATAATATACCCTTGTGGGCCAGGGTAATTTTGCATTGGTTTTCAGGAGAACCAGACACTTTACAGACTTTCACGTAACAACGTAAACAGTACAGCTCGATACCGTTTAACAGGAGAGCCAGACACCACTCTCAGGCTTTATCCGATCAGTACAGCTCAACCCCGCCCCACAAGAGAACCAGACACTATATAGGGCTTCAACGCTACAATCTGAACAGTACAGCTCAATCCTGTGGCTCAACCATACAGCTACCAAACACCCTGGTGGACCAATATATATGAAACTATTTAACGGAAGATGAACAAAAGATTAAGTGAATGTATAGACTAAATCCTTCGTCTTAGGATATTTGGAATACTCAAACCAACGTAAATTGATACACCATCTTTTTATTATTTTGAAATTCATTTAGCCCTCTACTTTGAAACCAATCGTCTCATGAACAAGACAAGAGATACTTCTTCAAAGTTTTAAATATCTATAATTTTTGATGGTGTTATTGTTCACTCTGCTAAAAGTTATTAATTTTAGGTTTTGGAAAATCTTTAAAATAGTTCAAAATCAATAGTTAATCAGCAACTTAGTATCAATGAGTCTTTTAATTATTTGTTCATTTTTAAGATATTTCTGATTATCTGTTATACTTCATCGTAAATTGTTCATATCACTCTATCATTCTTTAGTCCGAATTAGCTACTCAAAGTTTTCTTAATTAATGAGTGATCTGATTCCTAAAGACATCAAGTACATTATACTTGAACCATCATTTTATTCACTGCTTTCAAATATTTAAGATATTGTTAACATCCATTTATCTTTAACTAATGAAAAATACCTACCGTTCAGACAACTATGGATATTGAATAGTACAATAATCGTCAGTAATGTATAGTCGAGTGATTATATCTTCATCCTCAAAAAGTTAACAGTCAGTTAAATCTTTTAGCTAATAATTTGAAACCTTAACAACTCTACTCTATCAATTATCTTAACTGATCTCATTAAAATTAAACATTAATTCTAATCACATAACCATTTTTATTGTATATTTACTTTGTTCTATTTTTCAAAACAAACAAATTAAAACTGACTAAAATATCCTACTCAAAGTCCTTCGTTGATAATTCAAAACTCCACCTATTCAACAACAAATAACAAGAAAGAACAATTTGACAAATCAAATGTTAAACTACACTTAACTGATTATAATTGTACTGAGAATTTTAGTCATAATGAATCAACACATTCTTGTATAAATGAAACATTGAAATCTGGATCGTCATTTAGTTCTTTATCGAATGATGATAACGAATCATTAACAACGAATATGCATTCTTCGGCTTATGAGGTATGTTATATTACATTGATATAAATTAAAATTTTTATGCATATTGTTTTGCAGAATCATCACCTAATTAAAATTAATTAATATAAATAAGCAAAGATGGATAGTGGCTAGCAGTGGAATCCAGGACGCGCATCACTTCGTCCTATTTGGGATTCGTCAGCTGGATGTACCTGCATCTCAGAGTTGATGTTAACTCTGAGACTCGAACCCAGTACCTTTCGCTTCGAAGGCCATCACGTTATCCACTCAGCTACTGAGTCCTGATAGCCACTTGCTTGTGCAATGGGGTGAAGTTTAAATTCACTTAGTATTGTTTGTTCTTCCCATGGGAAGATTCAAACAAACAATACTAAGCGAATTAATATAAATGTTTGAGAAAATTGTTACAAAATCTGTTTAGCTTTCCTGAGCTAAAAATAAATATGCAACTGATGTTATGTTTTTTGTTTGGTTATGCTGATCGAATCCTTTGTATCAGATTACTAGCACAAATTACTTGATATCATCAGGATACCGATTGTCTCCAACCATGTAACATGGAAAATAGGTTCAGTATCAGTGCATTCATTTAGATTAGTTGTGACGTTTTGAATTAACTTTTGGCATTCACTTGGAAGAACGGATTAGAAAAATAACATAGGATAGTATTCAATGTGAATCCATCACTTTGACAGGTCTGTAGAGGCTGAAATAACCCAATGGTGCCCCTTACAGCCATATAGAATAGTGAAGCCTAGTAGGCCCTTCTGGAGAAGAATGCTACATCGAAGCACGGCACAACTACTGGGGCGGAATAGCTGTTTCTGCACTGCTTACGCAGAACCATTACTTAACACTCACAACCGATTTTTTTTTGTTTTGGGCAGACTCATTTTTTACCACTCTTTTGAACCCTCAATAGTTATGCAATGACTCTTTGTAGCATTCGTAATCGTTTGTGGGTATTGGTAGAGTGGTTGATTAGGCCGATCTCCGTCACCCACATTACCGCTCACGTTAGTACATGGGATGGTTGCCATGATCCAGGAGGCACGACGAGGACGTGTGAGTCGGATTTTGCCTCCCAAAAGCCTGGTTCGGCCCGGGTTCGAACCGGGGACCTCCTGCGTAAAGCAGACATGATAACCCAATGGTAATGCCTCTGGCACTATGTGGTATAATTTTGAACCTAGTGGCAAGGATTATGTAAGTTATGTAATAGCTGTATTATTTGCAATCCAATTATATTTATAAATGAACATGAGTTACTGAAATTTGTTTTATCACAAGGTTTGCTTTTACTTTATCAAACAGTTTATCTTCTACCAACTCAAACTCTCTCATTCTGTTTCTACCATATTCACACTATCAATATTACTTCTTTTTTGCCCCACCCATTAAATAACTTTATCCAACAGACTCAATCTATAGTTAATTTGAATTAACTGGACTAAATCTCAATGATTTGTTTTAGTTCTTCATTCCATACTAATTTTATTTGTTAATCGATTGAGATAATTCACCCTAGAAGTCATTAAGAATCTTAACATTGACTGTATCAATAGTTCATTTACATTCTATTCTCTATATATGATTAAGCAGTGAAGTTGATTTGAATAACTATTTTAATGTATGTATTTACATTATGTTTATAAACAAACAAACAAACAGATATATACTTCAATATGTATATACAACATTGTTAACAGACAAATGGGATAGAATTTGTCTATACATTATGAATAGTTTGCGAAATCCGCCCAATTTTTTTCTGTATGTATCTTATACAATGCATTGAACTTTTGACCAAAACCATTTGAATTATGCCCCTACATATACACATAGTAATAGATTTACAATAAAAAGATATCTTTACAAAACGGCTATATTACTAGTATTATTATTTCTTATTATCAAAATTTTATCATCTAGTAACTAGGTTACTTATATCTTACTTGTCGAATGTTAATAAATGGGCAAGGAAACAACATTATTCATTTTGTTTTAGAAATTGAACATTGAATAAGTTGATTTATCGTTACAATTTGTTTTAATTTATATAAAGTGCTAACTTGTTTCTCTTTATAAAAAAAGGAGAATAATAACCACACACAAAAATAGAGGAAATACCTCGATTACAAGTTGGTGTTAAAAAAAAGTAATTTATTTTCATTACAATTAAACATTTGTTTATTATAGGGAAGGGGAAAGGAATCGACCACTATATTGAGTCATGCACTTTAAATGTTGATTAGAAACTATTTATCAAAACATGTGATGGAGTTATTTAAGGTGTATAGAAGAATATTAATGAAATCTTTGTATAAGTGCAACCAATGTAATAAATGTACTGATTCGTATGAGATTCAACTGATTGTGTATATAAGTAACACTTTCGTTTGCTGAAATCATAAAGGGTGGAACTTAGTTTGACCTTATATAAACAGTAGAATGAATTCCTGAACAAGAGGTATTTGAATGTGTTTTTTTTTCTAAATATAATATACATAATAGAGATATACTTAATCTGAGCAAAAATATATCATCTTTTGGGGATTGATGGTATGGCTTTAATTTAGACGTATTATCTACCGTTTAATTAATCACAATACTGGGAAGTGTTTAGTGAACAGAACACGGGTGGAGACGATCAAGTGTATTTACGCACAATTTACAGACTATCTCACTAAAATCTGATAACCATACAATAAACAATTAATTTGCAAACTATCAATCAATTGTCTCAATCTTGACTGTTCCTTCTGCAAATATCAGTTCATCTTCTCTGATTCCATTGTTCATACATTTTCATACCGTTTGTGCTTCATTCCGATTCTTTCCTTATCGATCTTCTGCCCAAATACATTTTATGCATGACCATCACCATATACTACTTATGTAGATATAAGTAACCCACACCACAAGTGTATCTATGACTAGGTACAGTGAAAATGAACAATTAATACAATATTAAAGATGACTTTAAAAAATAATTCAAAGTTCAGTTTAGTTGTTTTGATGAAAACACATTCCAAAAAAAAATATTGATTTATATCATTCGTTTCAGCTATTGTCTGATCCGTTTTCAGTTTCTAGTTTGTTTAAATGTTATTGAAGGTTGACTATAATATAACATAAAGAGTAAAAACAATGATAACTTTTACTAATACTTTTTTACAGTCTTAAACAACTAACCAGATGAACTGTGAATATTTTCTGTTAGATATCCTTCATGTTTCTCACCTATATTATCTTTTCCTCAACATTACCCTATTATTGAACAATAATTCTTGATGAATAAGGTTTTCTACAACATACTTTCACTTCCTGTTAATAATAAGGGCGACCAAGTTAAGAATTAGTATCTCAATCTTCAACTCTAACGTTCCTTCATGCATATCTTTTCAAAACATATTCGAAATGGATTCACTTAGTAGTGTTTGTTTGAATCTTCCCATTGATGTTTTAGAACTGCAACTGGCCAGTCTCTAATTGGCATATGTGCATGCTGTGCGTATTGCCTCGATATAGCCTAAATTCACAAGCATGGTAAGCAGAGATGGATAGTGGCTAGCAGTGAAATCCAGGACGCGCGTCACTTCGTCCTACTTAGGACTCGTCAACTGGATGTACCTGCATCTCAGAGTTGATGTTCACTCTGGGACTCGAACCCAGTACCTTTCGCTTCGAACGCCATCGCGTTATCCACTCGGCCACTGAGTCCTGATAGCCACAGTATGTATATATGCCAACTAGAGACTGACCAGTTGCAGTTCTAAAACATCAATGGGAAGATTCAAACAAACAATACTAAGTGAATTTAAACTTCACCCCATTGCACAAGCAAGTGGCTATCAGCACTCAGTGTCCGAGTGGATAACGCGATGGTGTTTCAAGCGAAAGGTACTGGGTTCGAGTCCCAAAATCAACATCAACTCTGAGATGCAGGTATATCCAGCTGACGAGTCCCAAATAGGACGGAGTGACGCATGTCCTGGATTCCACTGCTAGCCACTATCCATCTTTGCTTACCATATTCGAAATGGGTTTTTTATTATCATTGTGACTACATAAATTCAATTTCTTTTGTTTTGCATCCTAATGCTTTCATATCGTCTTGTCGATGTGATTTAATAACATGCATTTGTGTTATGCTGTATGTTGATTAGATTTGATAGGACAATACTCAGATTTGGGTCACTTCATAGTGATACAGTAACCATCAAAAATGTTTCGACCAACCAGTGTAATCTAATTTAACGTCGATTTAGAGAGAAAAAAACATTGACCCACATTACATTCAGAATACAATTTTTAATTTTTCAAATACAATATGATGGTAATTCTATCTTTATCATCTATAGGACATTATAATTTTGTTTGATAAATGAATACTCCTCAAAGACTTTTGTTGTATCTTCATCTGGTAACGTTGTCACAATCTGTATATGTTTCATCGAGTAAACTATGGTAATAAGTGATTGACACAGTTGAAGACTAGTATGGAAGATTACATTATATGTCGCGTAAATTAGTCATCCTATGCGCCTTATAAGTATGTGTATGTTAGTGCAACAACCTTTCCAAGGTCATTATAATTATCACCGGCTTACGCAATAAATTTTCTCCTCTATTGTAGCCAATAAGAATCAATTTAGACCATCATGCAACAAAATCTTTTTCTTTTAAAAATGTTTGGATAGGATTTTACACTAAAAACCAGCACACAATCTTTTTTGTTTAGTTAACAGTCATTTTCATAACAAGATGAGAATTTAATAAAGGAATAATAATGAGGCAACACTATGGCTAGTTAAAAGTTCTTGTTCGTACCTACAACTACATAATTTGTAGATGAACTAATGAAACTATTCGGTTGTGTTAAGCTATAGTGATTAGAACTAAATATGAATCTGTTATCTAGCAGTCGAAATCTATAAATTAATTTTTTGGGATGTGTCATCTTTCCTAATTAATTTGCGGCTTTAGTTTATACCATTGTGTGAATTATATATATACTAGTCGCTGTGACTAATTTTCACTCATGTTTTTTTACCGCCCCCAACAACGTAACGCTATTATCACCCACGAAGTGTACATTTCCTATTGTCGACTAGTCCAAAGTGTATGTGACTTCGCCCAGTGATTTCATTGTGGTAATTAAAATGTAAATCGATTGCTCGTAATATCATAAATGAATAAAATCATCATTGTCACCGTATGTAACATGTTTAACTTCAAATCAAAAATCATTGTATTATCGATTGAGTTGTATTGGGATTGTATTCCATGTAGAATTTCAACGATTTGCTATACAGGCATGTTCTTAGCAAGAGTCTTTAAAATGTAAGCTATTTCACTAAAACAAGCTAAGATAATTATTTTAAATCAATCTCAGTAGGCTATCTTAGGTAAATAATGGTTGACAATGATTGACATTTAGTAAATAATGTCAATGTCACCTGACCACCGAAATGATGATCATACCTCTAACCGTAACGTTTGAAAGTTGAGTTACCAATCTACTACAGGGTTTCTTTTAGCTAAACAACCAGATACCATACTTCTTTAATTCATCATATGAAAAATAATAGTCGTCTTGGAACCATTGTACCTTAAAATAATTGTATATACAGTTTATTTTCTTTGTTTTTTAAGCACTAGTTATAACTATATCTCATTTAGTATACTCTCATGATAAATTAACGCATCACGTTGTTAAGAAGTAAAATTTTAGGACCACACTTTACTTATCTTTAAATATCAATCTAAACTCAACAATCTCCATAACCCTATACTGATAATTATCATGTGCTCTATAGTAAATAGCTTCAAGATGGATTTCCTGGAGTTCTAATGAGAAGCCGTGACCAGTGGAGTTCAACCGTATCTGTAAATTGTCAAGTACATATAATGCGATAACAGTAAAACTTCCATAATTTATTTAAGAAAGTATCAATTACCATAACTAATACAGATAGAACAATGAGGAGTCAGTGTTTATTTGTCTATATGGTACAATATCTTTGTCAAATTATTTTATTGCACCTTACTACACTGATAAGTAGAAAAACCCTACTTCAGAATCGCAACTCAATCAAATAGAGAGAATTCTGAAAGTCTATCTGTCAAACGAATCTTATTATTTAGGATTGACTTCTGCTTGAATAGTGAACAACATATCAGTATGACTCCGTACATAATTATAGAGACAATACTTTTTGATAAAATTAGGTGTCTTTTTAATATCTCTGCCTCTTTTTATATCGGCTTTGTCTTAAATATTTCAAGGGTAGTATTTGAAACCATTGAGGGTAGCCCAAACAACAGAGTGTAGCTTGTTGATACGTATAGTACACACACTTATTGTTCTGAATAACAGGAAATGTATCTTCTACCCCTTTTTTAACTCCAGTTTGGTAATAGACCACTATAGGTCTGTCGACGATATGTGAAGTTCACCCTGCATTTGGTTATATCGGTCAGGTAATAATAAAAGAAAATATTTCACAACTAATAGACAATGTCGAAAGCATTTGTCAATGGTCACCTTTCATTTAAAGCATATGTTTGACATTTCTTCAAAGCGATTTGTGCATAATTCGTTATAGAAAAAAAGCATTACTAGGTTATTTTTATGTATTATTTTAGTGGAAGATGTCTGAAGATATTATGCCAAATACTCATCGTCACTATTGGCAGAGTCTGACTATTCAAATTGATCTACCATATTCCAATGAAGTACGGTATTTATGCAAAATACAGTAACATAGATGATCCCAAATCTTTGAAGAGTTATTCCACAGACCTGTAAAATCTAACTAACCATTTGCTTGTGAGGTATAAGACCCCGAGATAAAAAGTTGTAAATGTTTGGAATGTAATACGTTCTAAGGTCTTAATAAGAATGTATCAGTCAACAATCCATATAAACTCGCAGTAAGGGATTGTGGAGATTGTAAAATTTTCTTGAAATCATAAACCAATCTAAGTTATATCACTATTGAATACCTGTCAATACTGGATCACCATTTTGTTCAAGTATAGAACTCCGCACGCGGGAACCCAGCCAAAGACCCAGGATCCATAACAAATTTAGGCATTAGGTTTCTAAGTTATGTTAGAATATTATGAAATAGATTGTATGCCTTTTATTGTATTCTTAGTTTAACTACAAACTGTATTGAAGTAAACATCTACCAAACAAGATCCAGTTAAGATATGATAACATAAGGTGAAGATCTTTAATAGTTGTACTGTCGAAAACTTAAAATGATTTTTATTATTCTGTTTCTATGTTTCTATCTTCCAGAATGTTATTCTTGATAAAAATGATAATGAAGGTTTCTACTTAACATCAAATATTTCTCAACAATTAGCACAAGCTATCAATAACTCTCAAAGTGAGTTCATCATTATCATTCATATTTTCTTTTGTGGTTGGTTACTATTTTGAGTAGTAATATTACAGAAACAAATAAATCAATCACATTCCACTAGTGAAATCATAGTTATAAGATGGATTTCCTATAGTCATGTTAGGTTGTCATGATGATTTGGATCTGTCAAGTGGTTGTGAACAAGCTAATTCGAGATTTCTAACGCTTTTTGTAACTATAATCAATTTTAAACAAAAATATTCAGTAGTTGCTTATACAAATTGTTTTTGCCAATATTTTGGTAAATAAATAAATGAAATCATTTCTATTATTCATAACAATGAAATTAATTGATGATCATTAAACTATTGTAATATAGATCGAACAATAAATTATACTAGTAAAAATTGATTTTTAGCTTACTAGTGAAGTTCCTGACGTTCTAGACAAAACATATGACCTGTTAAGTTAGTCAGAAATATTAAAATCAAGACAACAATAACATTGTTTACTAGTCATTATTGTATTTTTTTTCTTTAAATGGTTAAAAGTGGAAAACCTGGAAGCACTGGACGGCCGTTTCGTCCTATTGTGGGACGTCCAGTGCTTCCAGGTTTAAAATGGTGGTCTAGCTTCAGTTGACTGATCATCTCAACTATGCAAATACTGAAATCTACACAAAACCCCTTCTGATAAAAGTGAAATTAGATGGAAAAAATCATACCCCTTTCTTCAAGAATTAAAAGTCATTGGTTTGATTGTTTGTCAGATAATCGATTCATACTGACGAAGAGTTTCAAACTGAGATGAAGTAGTTATCTAGCTCTGCATATTATTCAATCGTTTATTAGTTTTCTTTTGATTCAAACGTTAGTTTAATAAGCATCATGTTGTTTGATTTGGGAAAGTCTTCAAACATATAGATTTTCAGAGCAGTTAAATGTCAATTTTGTCGATCGTCTTTTGTCAGCTAAAAATGACCAAAATACTTTGATGAATTGTTTGAATCAACGAACTTTGTGTCCAAGGATTACTAAATATATTTATAGCAAATCATCTCTTATGTTTGTATACATGTAGAAAACTATGGAGTTGCAAAACTAACTCAAATTTAATTTCAAAACGAGACAACAGATAATAGAAAGACAGATTCACAAAAGCTTTCTTATGACCTGTTTCAATTTAATTCATCACTTTACGTTGTCAGTAAACTACTAATATACTGCAGATAAATTCCTTACTCATTTCACTCTCAATTTTATTTACTGGTTTTACTCACGGTTGTAAAGAACAAACAAATAAAGGGTGTTTAGAGTGAGGTGTATACTTCAGTTATGTGGCACATATGTATTTCGTACCCCTTTGTACCAATATTTCATGTGTCCAAATGAATAAATAAAATACAGTTTCAAAGCATACTTTGTAAAGTCTTAGTTGGAAAGTATGCAAACTGTTTGTTTGTACAATAATCAGTTTTCTGACAGAAACGAGAAATTAAACCCATCCGATCCTATCATTGCTCATAGTGTAGTGTGGTCTACTTATATCCATATAAGTAGTATATGGGGTTGGTCAGACATAGAATGTATTATCGCAGAAGACCGATAAGGAAAGAACTGAAATGAAGCACAATTGGTAGGAAAATGCATGAACAATGAAATCAGAGACGATGGACTGATATTTACAGAAGGAACAGTCAAGATTGAGACAATTGATTGTTATTTTGCAAATTAATTGTTTATTGTATGGTTATCAGATCTTACTAAGTTTGTAATTTGTGCTTAAATACATTCGGTTGTCCCCACCCGTGTTTTGACCATTACCATAGTATTCTAAGGCAAATGCTGAATCCTTATTCTTTCTCTTGTCTCACTTTTCAGGCTCACAGATGTTTTCAGTCTAAAATTCTTTAGCATAGCCTCTTTCTGTTAATCTAATGATTTTGCAAGATTATTTTTCAATCGTATTATCCATATCCTCTTTTGTCTGATCGATATAATGCACTGAGTTACTTCTGACTAATGTTTGTCATTTACTTGATACGTATTTCTTATTCTTAGATTGACAGAAGATATCCTTCTCTAATAATCGTTACTTTTTAAGGGCTTTGAAAATTTCCATTTTATTACATAACAATCATTAATTGTATAGAGGTAGAGACAAAAATGTCTCTCTATTCTTCAATTGTTATGAAATAAATTAAATGTATAGAAAGTAGTTTTTTGATCTGGACATCATACTTATACTTATATGTATGCAAGATCGAGAAAATTTAGTTAGTATGTAGGCATTGGACATACACATGAGATTGGAACTATGTTTGACTGAACTGTTAAGTTATATATTCTTGGTCAAAGTTTATGTTGTTTTATAAGATCTATCATTTGGATGAATTTTTGGTTGATTTGAATATCACATTTTTAATTCATCTACTAATTTTTTGATATATATCACAAAAGTTAAACAGCCTATCTCTCCCGGAAATGACAATGCAAAGAAGGCAATAGTACCAACGGTTTTGAATGGGAATGATTCAGCAGTACAGAAAGTTAATGGTTATATCATTGCAAATGAAAGACTATGTAGTGTTTTTGAACCAACTAATAATGGTCAGATTGAGTATTGTCCAACAAATCATTCGTCTTTTAAATACAATCGACGTGATAAAGGTGGTCCCATTTCCAGTAATAATAGGTTACGTAATTCTAAACGTCAACAGGTGAGTGATAACTTTGTTTCCATGGAATTTAGTACCATAATGCACGTTTATTTTAATTATCCCCCTTGTACTATTATTAAGCAAAATGCTCATTGCCTAAGTTTCTCCGCTACAATACAGCATGCACCAATCGAATCACACTTCATGGATAAGCTTTTGAGGATGTAAAAAACTTTACATATCTGGGCAGCATCATTGATGAACACAGTGGATCTGATGCAGCCGTGAAGACGCGGATTGACAAAGCGAGAGCAGCATATTTACAACTGAAAAACATCTGGAACTCAAAACAATTGTCAACCAACATCAAGGTTAGAATTTTCAATACAAATGTCAAGACAGTTCTATTGTATGGGACGGAGACGTGGAGAACTACGAAAGCCATCATCCAGAAGATACAAGTGTTTATTAACAGTTGTCTATGCAAGATACTTCGGATCCGTTGGACAGACACTACCAGCAACAACCTACTGTGGAAGACAACGAACCAGATTCCAGTGGAGGAAGAAATCAGGAAGAAGTGCTGAAAGTGGATAAGACACACATTGAGGAAAGCAGCCAACTGCATCACGAGACAGGCTCCCACTTGATGTCCTCAAGGTCAAAGGAGAAGAGGAAGACAGAACACATTACGCCGAGAAATGGAGACAGATATGAGGAGAATGAACAGCAGTTGGATAGAACTTGAAAGGAAGTCCCAGGATATAGTGGGGTGGAAAATGCTGGTCAATGGCATATGTTTCATCAGGAGTAACAGGCGTAAGTAAATTATCACCTAATTAATGGTAAAGATGTTTTATTTGGTGACGTATGTGTTGTATATTCAAACTGTATTTTTGTCCACTAAATAGTTCCTGAGGGTTGAAAACTACTGTTTGAAATAAATCATCGTAATTGGGCAATTTTACAGCAAGCTTCGCTCTAATGAGACGTCCAAAAAGTTATTAGGATTTTGTAAATCTAGACTAAATGTAAAAAAATGTTAGTCTGTATCTTATAATTACCTAGCTATCTTTGACTCTTAAAAACTATTTTTAACAGAACAGTTTTAGATTGAGGGGATTATTTGTAGATTCGTACAGAAACATTCGAAGTTTGTGTCTTAAACTTGAAAGGCGTCTCATGTTTCCAAACTGACATCATGAAGACAACAAAACTGACTACTGAGTTCTGGAAATTCAGAGAAAAGAGTTTAGCTACTAATAAGTAGTGTTTTAGCATATTGCAATTTGAATGATTTTTTGTTCGAACTTCACTAGAGTTGTTAGATATGTTTCATAAATACTTTTTTAAAATTAAAATTTGGATTTAAATGATTTGGGATTATTATTCATTGAAAATATTTTCAGTATCTGAATTCAACTATTTCTCTGTCACGAAAATACTGTTAGTCTATGTGAACATCATTAGACCATACACCATGAATAAACCCCCTTTTTAATTGAATCAAACCAAACTTTCAAAGTAAACGTGTTTCTTTTTTGAAAAAGTCACTGAAGCAAAGTAATGACCCTTTCTGGTTTTATTCAAATCCGGGACTGTTTTATAGTGTCAACAACGCGTTATCCACTCAGCTACTGAGTCCTGATATATGTATCGAGACAATACGCACAGTATGCACATACGGCCAATAAGAGACCGACCAGTTGCAGGCCTAAACATCAATGGGAAGATTCAAACAAACAATAATAAGTGAATTAAAACTTCACCACATTGCACAAGCAAGTGGCTATCAGGACACAGTGGCCGAGTGGATAACGCGATGGCGCATAGCAGCTCAGATACAATTGAGTTTGTTCACATCTAATCTGGCTAAGCCCTTTTGTTAGCTTATTTAATGGACAGTCATTCATACAACAACAACCTATCTATACCATTGTACTTTTATTATATACGCTTGAACATTGCTTGCTGCCTACGCATGTATTCATTCCGCTAGCCTTATTATTAATCGCTTAATTGATCCGATGACTCATGCTTTTCCACTTATATATATATATGTACATCTTAATCCTGTTTACTGCTTGCTCTCTGCTCTGCTCTACGCTACACCGTATTGTACACGTTTACTCACTCATTCGGCTCTCACGCTCACTTGCCTGCATTACGGCACTGCTCTTTCATGCTTGCTTAACGTGCCCGTAATATTGGATACCTGTGTGTGGTTCAATAATAAACGCAATCAGCCCTTCGTATTCGCCTTCAGATTTATACACCGTTAGGACGTTATCGAGTAACGGTTATTAAGACGAACAATATACGAAGTTAGGGATAATATCGAATATCGACCACCACAGAATTGGAAGCCTCGCCGAGCGAACACGAACACAGAATTGGATGCCTCGCCGGACGAATACGAACCAGAATTGACGATCTTTACGTACGAACACGAAGCAGAACTAGCGATTTTCGTGTGCGAGGACGAAACAATTTTCGACGAGAGAATCTCATTTCGAAAATTCAACGTACTCTATTTCTATTCCAATTATTATCCGGATTATAATCATAATTGTGGATTTATTATATCACAATTTTAATCGCATGTACATTATCCCATAAACATTATTGAACTTAACGATAATATTCATAATAAATAACGATTATTCACGAACAATTGATATATTGGTGCAATCCAGTAAGTCCGTTTTATGTTATAAATTGTACCATTTGTTGTCATCATTGTTTTCGTCGATCCATTTCTCTTAGTGACAATTACGTTATATTCGCATATTATTTAATTTTTTCTTATTAATGTCTTTAAATAACGACACAATCGATCTTTCATAGACACCATCCGTGGGAGCTATTAATGTTGCTATTCCCTCTTTTAATGTTAATGACCCTCAACTTTGGTTTATTAGACTTGAAAATTATTTCGTAGCCAATCGCATCCTCTTACAGCGACATAAGTTCGGCTATGCAAGCTCACTACTTCCAGACGAAGTAGCAGACAAGGTGCGAGAGGTCCTCACTAAGCCGGATGCGATAAATCCGTACGACGGATTGAAACAGGCAGTAGTAAAAGCTCTCTCATTAAACGACCGGTAAGCTGTCGAGCAATTGCTCAGTGAAGTGCAGATCGGAGATAGAACACCATCGCAGTTAAAGACTTATATGAGCAACGTGATTGGAGACAGAAATGTAGATAAAAATATATTTTACCAGTTATGGTTACGACTCCCGCCGAACGTGCAGCAAATCCTTGCTGTTGGAGACAGCGAGGTAGACATAGACAACATCGCTAAAATAGTTGATAAGATTTACGAGAGAACGAGACATGCGACTCCACAAACGCTCAGCTCCACAGTAGACAAAATAATAGAGGCGTTACAAAAGGAAACTAATGTGCTATGCCACAAAATAACGAGCCTAAATCGCAACGACAGGAAAAGAAGTTGGTCGCGTAGCCGATCAAGAGATAGAAATCGATCATTCTCCAAGGGAATCCCAGATCCTAATATATGCTGGTACCATCAAACGTTTGGGTACAGAGCTCGAAAATGCAGATCTCCATGCAAATTCAAACGATCCCACCGATTTTCAGTAACGACTACGACAATTAACGCGGCTCCCAGGAGCGATCGTTTATTTTATGTTCAGGACAAAGTAACAGGCGCGCAATTTTTAGTAGACACGGGAGCGGAGATAAGCGTCGTATCCCCATTGAACAACGAAAGACAAAATATCGATACCGCGTTAACTCTTAAAGCAGCAAATAGATCCGACATAAAAACATACGGCAAGCGAAAACTGTCCTTAAATTTCGGACGAGGCGCTACATACCGCTGGGATTTTGTTATAGCAGACGTATCAGTACCCATAATAGGCATCGATTTCCTATGTAACTTCGATTTACTAGTAGACTCACGGCGCCACAGACTCATAAACGGTACTTATACTACTTCGATTAAGGGAACACTTACAGAATCTGTTTCTATGAATCTAGTGGTAGATAAAAGCCGCAACGACCCACGTAAATTATTGTTAAACGAGTTTCCCGAGCTTTTAAAAGTAACGTACAGTAAAACGGATCTCAAGCATACTATCCAGCACCATATCATAACCAACGGGCCACCGGTTAATGCAAGGCCAAGAAGATTAGACCCAAAAAGACTAGCAATAGCAAAGCAGGAATTCGACAAGTTAATGAGGCTAGGCATAGTAAGGCCTTCGAACAGCCCGTGGGCATCCCCATTGCACATGGCTCCGAAAAAGAACGGAGAATTAAGACCATGTGGAGACTATCGAGCACTTAACAGCAAACAATGGCCGATAGATACCCTATACCACACATCCATGATTTTACCTACAGTATAGAAGGTGCTACAGTATTCTCGAAGATTGACTTAGAGCGTATTATCACATCCCGGTCGCTCCACAAGACATATCAAAAACAGCGGTAACAACCCCTTTTGGGCTATATGAATTCTTACGCATGCCTTTCGGATTGACTAATGCAGCACAAACATTTCAACGATTTATTGACCAGGTCATCAGAGGCTTACCTGGAGTATACGCATACATAGATGATTTACTAGTAGCCAGCTCCACTATGGACGAGCACATACAGCAACTACGACAATTATTCGCGTGACTAAGAGATCACGGTATTTCCATAAACATTGAGAAATGCGAGTTTGGAAAAGGGTCCTTACAGTTCCTTGGACACATGGTAACTTCTCAAGGTATCACACCGATCTCTACAGAAATCGATACCATCAGAGACTATCCGTTGCCCGATACACGGAAGAAATTACGACGATTTATGGGACTAATAAATTATTACAGACGTTTTATTCCGAATTGTGCGGCAATACTTCAACCACTGACCGATGCGTTACGGGGACACTCCCGGACATTCCAATTATTAGCAGAGGCAATACAGGCCTTCGAGAACGCCAAGAAGACACTCAACAAAAAGACGACACTAGCTAGAAGAAAGAGCGAAACACCATTAGCTATCATGACAGATGCATCGAATGTGACGGTAGGAGCTGTTCTACGACAGTTAGTAAATGGCACATGGGAACAGCTTTCATTCTTCTCAAAGAGACTGAACCCTACGCAAACGAGATATAGTACTTTCGGAAGAGAATTACCAGCAATTTACTTAGCAATAAAACATTTTCGACATATGGTAGAAGGCATAAATTTTACTGTTTACACGGACCACAAACCACTCACGAACGCACTAAGCGCAAAGCAAGATAATTACTCTCCGAGGGAGATCAGACAGTTAGAATTTATTTCCCAGTTCACTTCTGATATACGATATATTAAAGGCCAAGAAAACGAAGTAGCTGACGCACTATCAAGAACGACGATAAACACTCTCGTCCAATCTGAAATCGATTATCACGAATTAGCAGCATTACAAAACGTAGATGTCGAGTTAAACAGACTGAAGTCTGACAATACAACCTCTCTGGTACTAAAAGAAACTTCATTCGAAAAAGTGAGTATTATGTGCGATATTTCTACGGGCCGACCAAGACCATTTATACCGAAGCCTCTAAGACGAAAGGTTTTCGACACTATGCATAATATATCACATCCTGGGATAAAGGCCACGATCAAATTAATCAGCGAACGTTTTGTATGGCCAAGTATGAACCGGGATATTCATAATTGGACGCAAACTTGCATAAAATGCCAAAACGTTAAGGTACATCGTCACACCAGTTCCGCAATAGGTCCTTCTCGTCATCCTGATAGCAGATTTGAGCATATACATATTGACATTGTAGGACCACTGCCGATTTCAAATGGCTTTAGTTATATTTTTACCTGCATTGATAGATTTACGCGATGGCCTGTAGCAGTACCTATAAAAGACATTTCGGCCGAAACTATAGCCAAAACCTTAGTAGAGCATTGGATCTCTCATTATGGTGTGCCTGCAAATATTACAACCGATCGAGGAGCCCAATTTGAGAGCCACCTCTTTCAACAACTCACTGAACTCCTAGGAATCAAACGTATTCGGACAACATCCTACCATCCGATGGCGAATGGTATGGTAGAAAGATTACATCGGCAACTCAAAGCCTCTCTGACATCTGTTATTAGCAATAACGATTGGGCCAGCAAGCTCCCATTAGTCATGTTGAGTTTAAGATCAACAATTAAACAAGATATAGGATGTTGCCCAGCAGAGTTGGTTTACGGAACTACTTTACGTCTACCAGGAGAGTTTTTCACCTCAAGTAAAAGTGTTCCAACTGATTTAGCCAATTATGTACAACGTCTAAAACAGCATGAGTAATCTAAGAGTAACACTTCCGAGGCAACATCAACACCGTGTGTATATACCAAAACAACTGAGCGACAGTACTCATGTATTTATCAGAAGGGATAATGTGCAACGTCCATTACAACCGGCTTACGATAGTCCATTTAAAGTTATTAGAAGAAATGATAAAACTATTACAGTAGATAAAGCCGGATAAACGGATGTAATTAGCATGGACCGAGTCAAACCAGCTTTTATCGAAGCTGACGATCAGCCAGTACATACAGATCATTCGAAAATCGTCGAGTCACCGAAACGTAAGTCTCAATCATCAACGACATCGACGAACAAAAACGAAGAGAAACCAGTAACGACAAGATATGGTCGAAGAGTAAGATGGCCTCAACGATACATAGCTACGATTTTGAACTAATAATTTCTTTCGCATCTTCAGATGTGAATTTCTTTCCTCTTCGTTTTGTATGTGCACATCGAAAACTTTAATATGTCCATTATTATATATTCAACAAATTTTGCATATTCCAATATCAATGTATATAAACCTCTAAAAACACTAACGCATTATTTTGATCTGCTATTTAATCTGGCCTCACGCACATATACGAACTCAAGCTTACACGTACTTGTAGTAATTCACACGATAGTTCTATCATACATCTTAATTTCATAAATTTCGATATTTACTGTCCTGTTAAGTTTAACATTTTTTTATTCGCAAACGTCCTAACGGTGTATAAATCTGAAGGCGAATACGAAGGGCTGATTGCGTTTATTATTGAACCACACACAGGTATCCAATATTACGGGCACGTTAAGCAAGCATGAAAGAGCAGTGCCGTAATGCAGGCAAGTGAGCGTGAGAGCCGAATGAGTGAGTAAACGTGTACAATACGGTGTAGCGTAGAGCAGAGCAGAGAGCAAGCAGTGTTAAACTTAACAGGACAGTAAATATCGAAATTTATGAAATTAAGATGTTTGATAGAACTATCGTGTGAATTACTACAAGTACGTGTAAGCTTGAGTTCGTATATGTGCGTGAGGCCAGATTAAATAGCAGATCAAAATAATGCGTTAGTGTTTTTAGAGGTTTATATACATTGATATTGGAATATGCAAAATTTGTTGAATATATAATAATGGACATATTAAAGTTTTCGATGTGCACATACAAAACGAAGAGGAAAGAAATTCACATCTGAAGATGCGAAAGAAATTATTAGTTCAAAATCGTAGCTATGTATCGTTGAGGCCATCTTACTCTTCGACCATATCTTGTCGTTACTGGTTTCTCTTCGTTTTTGTTCGTCGATGTCGTTGATGATTGAGACTTACGTTTCGGTGACTCGACGATTTTCGAATGATCTGTATGTACTGGCTGATCGTCAGCTTCGATAAAAGCTGGTTTGACTCGGTCCATGCTAATTACATCCGTTTATCCGGCTTTATCTACTGTAATAGTTTTATCATTTCTTCTAATAACTTTAAATGGACTATCGTAAGCCGGTTGTAATGGACGTTGCACATTATCCCTTCTGATAAATACATGAGTACTGTCGCTCAGTTGTTTTGGTATATACACACGGTGTTGATGTTGCCTCGGAAGTGTTACTCTTAGATTACTCATGCTGTTTTAGACGTTGTACATAATTGGCTAAATCAGTTGGAACACTTTTACTTGAGGTGAAAAACTCTCCTGGTAGACGTAAAGTAGTTCCGTAAACCAACTCTGCTGGGCAACATCCTATATCTTGTTTAATTGTTGATCTTAAACTCAACATGACTAATGGGAGCTTGCTGGCCCAATCGTTATTGCTAATAACAGATGTCAGAGAGGCTTTGAGTTGCCGATGTAATCTTTCTACCATACCATTCGCCATCGGATGGTAGGATGTTGTCCGAATACGTTTGATTCCTAGGAGTTCAGTGAGTTGTTGAAAGAGGTGGCTCTCAAATTGGGCTCCTCGATCGGTTGTAATATTTGCAGGCACACCATAATGAGAGATCCAATGCTCTACTAAGGTTTTGGCTATAGTTTCGGCCGAAATGTCTTTTATAGGTACTGCTACAGGCCATCGCGTAAATCTATCAATGCAGGTAAAAATATAACTAAAGCCATTTGAAATCGGCAGTGGTCCTACAATGTCAATATGTATATGCTCAAATCTGCTATCAGGATGACGAGAAGGACCTATTGCGGAACTGGTGTGACGATGTACCTTAACGTTTTGGCATTTTATGCAAGTTTGCGTCCAATTATGAATATCCCGGTTCATACTTGGCCATACAAAACGTTCGCTGATTAATTTGATCGTGGCCTTTATCCCAGGATGTGATATATTATGCATAGTGTCGAAAACCTTTCGTCTTAGAGGCTTCGGTATAAATGGTCTTGGTCGGCCCGTAGAAATATCGCACATAATACTCACTTTTTCGAATGAAGTTTCTTTTAGTACCAGAGAGGTTGTATTGTCAGACTTCAGTCTGTTTAACTCGACATCTACGTTTTGTAATGCTGCTAATTCGTGATAATCGATTTCAGATTGGACGAGAGTGTTTATCGTCGTTCTTGATAGTGCGTCAGCTACTTCGTTTTCTTGGCCTTTAATATATCGTATATCAGAAGTGAACTGGGAAATAAATTCTAACTGTCTGATCTCCCTCGGAGAGTAATTATCTTGCTTTGCGCTTAGTGCGTTCGTGAGTGGTTTGTGGTCCGTGTAAACAGTAAAATTTATGCCTTCTACCATATTAAAATTAAAACACAGATTTCAGCGAAGGGATCTCTTTTCAACGAATTTATTATCGAGCTGTACAATCGTATATATATATATGAAAATGTTTTGTTAAACACCTAATCGACTGTAATCATTCGACGAATCCACAGTCTGATTTTAAGGTTGTTTATATGATTCGTTCAAATCTACCAAGATTTCTTCGGATCAGACTTTTAAAAATAGCCGAAGCTCTTACCATCCATGAGCTCAAACCAGAACTATGCGTACAAAAGAAGTACGTTTTATCATTATCGTTACCATGGCCTTAATATTATTATTATTATCATTCTTTTATTATTATTATTATTATTATTATTATTACTCCATTCCCCCTTTACTTATGTTTTATATTCTCATTATTTTATTCATGAATACTCATCACCTTATTTATTTATTTATTTATTTATTTTACACCTCTATGACCTTTAATGACCTTTAATTATTGTAACCAAAACATTTTACCCGTCTTATTATATTCACTAAATCTATTGTTGTTATTCATATTACGTAATCCAGTATTATAATCTTGGTTATTAGTGTTCACATTTCCTCACGGAATTAGTACTTTAACAAAACATTTTCATATATATATATATATACGATTGTACAGCTTGATAATAAATTCGTTGAAAAGAGATCCCTTCTACCATATGTCGAAAATGTTTTATTGCTAAGTAAATTGCTGGTAATTCTCTTCCGAAAGTACTATATCTCGTTTGCGTAGGGTTCAGTCTCTTTGAGAAGAATGAAAGCTGTTCCCATGTGCCATTTACTAACTGTCGTAGAACAGCTCCTACCGTCACATTCGATGCATCTGTCATGATAGCTAATGGTGTTTCGCTCTTTCTTCTAGCTAGTGTCGTCTTTTTGTTGAGTGTCTTC
>NC_031502.1:48379322-48453782 GCF_000237925.1 Schistosoma mansoni
GGAATGAATACATGCGTAGGCAGCAAGCAATGTTCAAGCGTATATAATAAAAGTACAATGGTATAGATAGGTTGTTGTTGTATGAATGACTGTCCATTAAATAAGCTAACAAAAGGGCTTAGCCAGATTAGATGTGAACAAACTCAATTGTATCTGAGCTGCTATAAGGTATATCCAGCTGACGAGTCTCAAATGAGGAGAACCGCGCGTCCTTGACTCCGCTGTTAGCCACTATCCATCTTCGCTCAAAATATGCACTGAAGTTAAATTCTCAGATTTCATCGTTTTAAGTAGTATAGTATATATATAAGTTCATAACGAAATTACCTACATGATTGTATCAAGGTTACACTTTACAAACAGAGGTTATTTAGCGAAATATTGGTAAATGTATAACATACCATGAACATTATTTGAGAGTATTTTTTTTCTAAAACTTGACGATATTTACGATCACTAATCTTTTTGAAAAAAGAAATAATTCATTGACGGATGATTCCTGAATATGAGAATCGATTAGTTTCTAATTAACTTCATATCACTGTTTCTCATTTTGATACTGAGTGTCATAATAAATACTTACAAGCATCTTCTCAATTGCAAATATATGTGGTTAATATAGCTATCTTTAATAAACTCAAAACCTTATTTGCTCCATTTTTATTATCAGTCTTTTTTAAACTCTCACTAGGAGTTCTTTGTACAATGTGTTAACTATAAAATATATTTTCATAGTTGAAGGCGTGAGTCAACTGAAGCTAGACCACTGAAGACAATTGGTGATTGGTTGCTTAACTTCGTGGATTGGTTGAAGTTAGATATTAACACCATCGGATGCCAGCTCAGTGGTCTATCGGTTAAGTGCTCTGGCGCGAGACTGGTAGGTCCTGGGTTCGAATCTCGTAAGGCGAGGTCGTGGATGCACACTGCTGAGTCGTCCCACAATTGGGACGAAACGGCCGTCCAGTGCTTCCATGTTTTCATTGGTGGTCTAGCTTCAAATGACTCACGCTTTCAACTATGAAAGCACTGAAATCTCCACGAAAACTCCTGATAATATAAAATATATTATCATGACATTAAATGTTTTCATTAAAATATTAACAGTTTTTATATAGAATATTATTGATCGTTATATTGTTTATTTTAACATCCTCACTGCTCAATATTCATTTCGACTATGTTCAATTTTAGATAGAACATGATAGAACATTTTATTGTAGTTCTGGTTATATAACACCAGATTCATATTTATCAGAAAGTTATAGTATATCTCAAACAAATGGATATGATTGTCAAAATTTAAGTCAATATCATATTGATGAACAATTGGTTAAACAAAGAAATCATACACAAATATTATATCATCCTCAACAAAATGGTTTATATAATAAAGATATATCTAATAAAACAACACGTGTTGGTGTTGCTTTGTGTATGCCTTCAGAATGTACTTTAAAATTACCTAAAAACTTTCAAACTTCCCATAATTATCAACCACAAATAAATACACATTGTCAAGATTCCAATGTAGCATTTTCTACTGGTTATTCAAATAAAGATATCAGTAGGAAAGGTGAAACTCAGAATATAAATACATCGGAGTATATGAAAATGAATTCACCTAAAGACATCGTTAAATGGGAGGAATTGAATTCTGATGATTTGATTAGAATTCATCAATTAAGAAAAGTAAGTCAGAATGAGTTAATTCCTTCTTTTGTTCTTAACACATATTGATTTTATCATTGTTTGTAGTAGTTATATATATATACCTTAATTCCTAGTATTATGGATTTTATTTTTTGTCAGTTTTTTGTCTTTCCTCGCAGAACAACATAAGATCTGGCACAAATAAGATCTAGGACCTATCCAAGTTGTTATGATTCTGTTATCTGTTATGTTGCTAATAAATGATGGTTCTTACACGTATAGATAACCGCAATAACATTTTGTCCGTTCATATTTTAACAATAACCTTTCCTGTTTTTGATTAGCTGTTCTCACTTGTAGTTTACTAATTCTGTTTTGTCCTATGGTCATTGTTGATTGCTATATGTAAATAATTGTTCCGTTATAAATTTTCCTTCTGAGCACTATGCTTCCCTTGAACTCCTAGTTTATCTTTACGTTTCATTGCGTTGAGATTATTGATTACGTGTTGTTTGTCAGTCGTGCGTTTCATTGAGTTCACGTAGATTTGATTGTGTATTATAAAAATATCGCAAATCAGTCCGATCGCAAACTTAAAAAAATTACAAATCATCGTCGAGAGATAGAAGTTGAAATAAAGAAACTTTAATCATGCACTAGACGTACAGAAAACATGATTAGAGTAAAACGAAATAAGTTTAAAGAGTCTAAATGTATTTAATAGTAATCATCATCAAACTCAAACTTAAGGGAAGATGAAGAGTTATTCCATATGAAACGAGTTTTAGGCTATTTCTTTTTAGATATTTAACCATAAATTGAGTTTATTATGTAGCTACCAATCGGTACATCTAAACCCTTGAATATTAACTTGATATTGTGGTGTGGGTTACCTATATCCACATAAGTAGTATATGACGATGGTCGAGCATTGAATGCATTTCAGTACAACAACGATAAGGAAAGAACGAGAACGGAGCGCAATCGGTATGAAAATGCATGAAAAATAATAATCGGAGACGATGGACTAATATTTGTAAAAGGAAAAGTCAAGATTGAGACAATTGATTGATAGTTTGCAAATTAACTGTTTACTGTACTATTATCAGATTTCAGTGAGATATTCTGTACTTTTGTGCCTAAATGCATTCGAATGTCCTCACTCGTGTCCTAGGTTGCTACAATATCAGTAACACTCGTTGACTTCATGTCAAGTCTTAGTTATTTTGGTTTTCTCTTTACATACTCTCAGGGATCTTATTTGCTATTTTAACTTTTCAATTTTAGTTATAGGTGGTATCTTAAGGCATTTTGAACTTATCATTTATTTTCAGCATCATCTATTCGTATAAAAAAGCTCTCTTTATTAAAAAGTTTATGGGTATCATGGTAACCGAATACTGGGTGAAAAGTGGTGATCTATAAAAGACTATCCCATTGATTTTGAAAAATCAAAACCATTTCTTCTTAATACCTTGTATATACTCTTCCATATTTAGACATTATAATGATGATAAACCTTTTTTTTAAAAAATAGATTCTATTTATTTTTATTCATTTCTCAATAGTTGTTATGTAATTTTTCTTATTGATTATAATTTTCATAGATAATCGATAAAGAATTAAATATTCGTCTACCAATTAATCCAAAACATTTAATTATTGAATTAAGTACTGGTGTTATTTTAATTCAATTACTGAATAAATTTATTGGGACAACATCAAATATTAAAGTGAGTCTATTTTAATATGTAACTCATTCATTTACTTGAATTGATTGTTTATCCCATTTACTGAAAAACAGTTGCATTCTCTATTCTTTAAATAAAAATTATTAGTTATTGTTTGAATTGTTATTACACGTAACAATATCTATCAAAAGTATCTTAAGCAGAGACGGATAGTGGCAAGAGGTGGAATCTCAGATGCAAGTTTCATCCTATTTACGATTTTTCAAGTGACCGTACCTGCATCGGAGTTGATGCAAACACCGGTATTTGAATGCAATACATTTCGCTGCAAACTCCAACGCGTTATCCACTAAATTCCTGAGTCCAGATATCTACTGGTTTGTAATTTAATGGCAATTTTGAGACAGTCTGCACAGACACTGGGTTCGAATACCATAATAAATATTAAGTTAGGGAAGCAGGTATATATAGAAGACAAGTTTCAAATAAAACAAAACGTCCTTCCTGGGTTCCACTGCTAGTTACCTTCTATCTTTCACTATTGATTGATCACTGGGTGGTGATCAATGTCATGCGTGTCAAGTCCTTCTTAGTGCTGATCAAATGCTATCGATATATATATATATATATATCAAGAGTGAATTAATATGAGTGTTTATTGACCTAAATATGATACCCTATTATAATTAATTTTATTATTTATACTGATAAATTGAGTCTATTTTCACTGAATGTGTTAACTCAAAAAAGTTATAAACCATAATTTGTGTCAGATGGTTGGAGTCAATCACCAGGAAACACTAAAGCTAGGTTTCGTACTAGTTGTCATTTGTCAGCAACATGTGCTTGTAATCTCGAGAGAAAAGATGCTTCTTTTAGGATTCAAACCTTTATCACTCAGATTCGTGGACTGAGACGTTGCCACTGAGTTATTGAAGCTGTGATTGACTTCCTATAGAACTAAGATATTTTCATAGTTGAAAGCGTGAGTCAATTGAAGCTAGACCACCATGGAAAACCCGGAAGCACTGGACGGCCGTTTCGTCCTATTATTGGACTCCTCAGCAGTGCGCATCCACGATCCCGCCTCGCGAGCGAGATTCGAACCCAGGATCTGCCAGTCTCGAGCCAGAGCCATTAACCGATAGACCACTGAGCCGGCGTCCAACGGTGTTATTTTCAATTGATGATTCAAGGGAATCTACTTACAATAATCACATTTTTTCATATATGAAATCGTGTAGAGATGTTATTAAGTAATTTAATACTTACTGCTCATTTCACTTAAAACAAATCCTATTATTATCATAGCTATTGTTTTATAAACGACAAAATGTTAAGAACTGTAAATACATATTGTTACATCTGTCACTGTTGTGTCTGCAGAATCGTTTGACTGACTTGTGCTTAGCACTTAAACCCTAAATTCAACGACACGTAGTGTGAATACGAAGACTGATATTATGGACGGATTTGACCTAAGAGAATTAATGAAACTGATACCTGAATACATCACTTTTTATATGATTTATTTACCGTTAGATTTATATGATTTAAACTAAGTAGTATGTATCATAACTTAATCGATAACCTACCATATGAATACACTTTCAGTGTCATACGATCAGGCATCTATGACTAACGGATATAACTAATTGACCAAGTTATGCAATTACTCTGTAGTGCCCGTCGCTATGTCAAGCCCACATAGCCTCTGGACAGATCAATCTATTCATTCTTCTTAAATCACATTTTGACCTTGTTAATTAATTGCTTATCAACCTTGACTGTTTTCATGTAAGTGTATATGTGTGCATTTCTTATCTTGTTCATCATATGTCTGTACCTTATTTTTGTCTGACTATAAATATCGATTCAGGCTTGGTTAAATTGAGTTAACTCACACTCCTCCACCTCTCGTCATTTCGCTTCACTCTCTTCTCTTCGCTTCTTTGGTCGTTTGTCTGGATCAACGATTGTATGAAATACACATATTCGAAATTCATTCTTGTGTTTGACTTATTTAATTCCGTTCTTCACCAACGCGAGTTAACTCGATGATTATAAACGAGGATTGGCAGCAGGTATATTTTGACAGCAATCATTCAATAACAATCAGAAATGATCTAACTGGAGTCAAATTTCCGGGTCACTAAAACTCCTTATCAATATGTAATTTCATGTTACAGAAAATTGGTAAAAAGTCGATTCCATATGTCATTCGTACTCCAATAGGTTATGTCTTTATTCCTCTTATCACACACAATGTTAGATAGGTTAGTCTTAAAAAGTCAGCTAGTATGAATTGTGTTGTCGAATTTAAGGTATTCAATCAATGTGTTATAATCTGTCCTCAATAATAATTTATAAAATACATTTTAGTTCAGCTTTAACATAAACTGATATTTGTGTATGTATACCGATTGACTACTGAATATCCAGATAGCATTTGTAAGAATAAGTGAATAGTCATTCATTATGATGCATTCTTGTCTGAGATTCTGGTCAGAGAACTTCCGTTCACTATCTCATACTAAAACGCAGTAGTAAATGTTAACTCTGTTCATTCAGAGTTTATTACATGATCGATTGGCTGCTTTTTTATTAATTGAGATCATGAATGGATCAATGTTAGACCATCGTTGAAAATCTGGGAGCACCGGATGGCCGTCTCGTCCCAGTATGGGACTGCACAGCAGCGCGCATATATGATTCCGCACTGGGGATTTGAACCCATGGCCTTCACTCTCGTGCGCTAACGCTAAACCTTTAGAATACTGAGCCAGCTTTCTATTGGTGAGTCTCTCTATCTCTCCAATCTAATTAGTATCAAGTACATGATTAGGATTAGAATAGAAGGTTTATTAAAATAGTTGAGTATAAACTTAGTTTTTCATTGTCCATTGATGTTAATTGGATGATCGGTAAAAACATAAACAGCATTGAATAGCCATTTTATTGCTTATTTGAGTCTATTCGACAGTTCGTAGGCGTTTTCAGTAGTTTTCTCCCTGGTGTTAGTTTTTAATTGATTGATCACTGAGTACTGACACAATGCTGTATTTGTCTGATTTTTTAGTGGTAATTAAATTCTATAGACTAAGTTCCTTTGGGGCTACTTGTCTGAGTGATTCGACGTCTCATTCACTATGTCGGGATGTTGGTTGGAGATAGTTAGTTGACTATTAAATCCTGGGTCTAGATTTCCTGCCATTTGAGACCAATCAATAAAGTTTAAATGTAATCCTAATAGAATTGATCCTCCCTGTGAGTTTCTAACACACTTCACACAGTTTGAGACCTTACTACTGAGCTATCCGACGTGCTATTGACTCTCAGCAGAAAGATAGAAACTCACTTCAAATTTAACAGATATCTTCACAAATCCTACTTCATCTATTCTAAATTTTGTACAATCTCCACAATTTATTAAAACAAATGTTAGATAGTTTACTTTAGGCAAAACATAGTTTTTCAAAATTTAAGTGCAACAGAGTACAAGATACTGTATATCCTGTAGGTTTTTCCCAAGAAAAGTATATTGTACGATCGATAGGGTGTAGTGTTAACCTCAGAAGGTTTTCAATTTGATCTTATCCATATTTATGGCATGCTATTTTCATCTAATTACCTTTAAAAATTGTTTACTATTTTTTCGTAGTGGATTACACTGAGGATGTATGCATACATTTTGTTATATCCTAGCGAAGACATAAGTACGGGTAACTCCCAGGACCTATTATTGGACTATTATTCTGTATATTTTTTCACTATTTAACTATTAAGTAATAAGTTTGTGTATATCTATATTCATCTTATTACAAGCTTTATTTTGACCTATGAATTATTATTATACGATTTACTGTCCCTAAATTATATTCAGTTTATTGATTATTGTATCCCACGTTCACAGCCACATTTGGCTTGATCTTGTACAAATATTATTTTCTATTTTATGGTGTGATGTGGTCTATCTGTTTGGTATATAAACTGAGTATGTTTGAAATAAATGATTCGCATAGCAGAAGCTGCAATTGGTGTTCTGGACTAAATTGGAAGGGCTAGGCGGACAAGGGACCAATAAGGATGCTAGACTGCTCATACTGGTCGAGCGTAATTGATATGGTACAGTGTTAAGATTAGACAAGTCGTATTCGGATTGGTGGATAATTCACGTGATAAAAAGCCGGACATAAATTCGTAACGAATTGGATACGGCCTTCCTATTCTTTTAATAGTCACAACACATTTTCACTTTCTTAATTTCCTAATACTGTAAAATTACCCACAGTATACATTCAGTTCAATAGATGTCACGTTATGCATCTTTTATTGTTTAACCTTTTCAACATTACTAAATTCTAACTTATCATGAATTTCTCTTAGAATTTTGTTTCATTTATATTGTTCTTTCATAAATTTTCAATTCATTCCCATTTTGATTTAGATCTGTTTACCTAGAAATGATCAACGTAATAATATGTTAAATGAAGTAGTCAAATCTTATCGTCGAAATTTAAGACGTTGTCGTGCTACAATATATCGTTATGGTGTACCTAAAGTAAGATTATAAATAATAATCTTAGTCAAAAATGAGTTATTTATTTTCCGGAATCTAGAATATTCATGATAACATTCTCTAAAAGTCTTCTAGTTAAATGAATTTTAGTTTCCATTTCTTTGGGTATTTTGATTATACTATGTTATTCGAACTATATAGCGACCAAATGCTTGAAAGTTCACTTAGTATTGTTTGTTTGAACCTTCCCATTGATGTTTAGGACTGCAATTGATCAGTCTCTAATTGGCATACGTGCATACTGTGCGTATTGCCTCGATATAGCCTCAATTCACAAACATTATAAGCAAAGATGGATAGTGGCTAGCAGTGGAATCCAGTTTGACGCGCGTTTCATCTTATTTGGGACTCGTCAGGATTGCATCATTGAATGGTTATGCTATATCACAAATCCAATAAATTTGTGATTGTACGCATGAATAACTTCCTAGTTATATGAAGTTGGTTACTTAACTATTTACGTCTTTTTTTAAAGATTCAGAAATAACACAAATTTAACAGTAAAGAATAAGACTCGTTTTATTTAGTTGGAAGCGGCTTATATACTTTGTAAATAAGTTTACTAATTTATTTATTATCCTATTGATAGTCTACATTATTTCTTAAATAGATGAAATCTTTATGTTAGAAAATTACCTGTAATATACCTTATTTGTTTATAAATGAAATGTAATAACAAATATGACAAAAATAAGTGTCATAGTTTATAATTCTATTTGGAAATTCCGCCTTGAAAACAAAGTGTGCTTCAATGTTGTAGTGAACAAGAAGACGAGTGAGGACAATCGAATATATCTAGACACAAAATTACAGACTATCTTACTAAAATCTGATAATAATACAGTAAACAGTTAATTTGCAAACTATCAATCAATTGTCTCAATCTTGACTGTTCCTTCTGCAAATAACAGTCCATCGTCTCTTATTATTATTGTTCATGCATTTTTATACAAATTGCGTTTCGTTCCCGTTCTTCCGTTATCGATCTTCGACTGACATACATTCTATGCCTGAACATCGTTATATACTACTGATGTGGATATAAGTAGCCAACACCACACTGTAGAATAAATCAGATCAATTAGAGTAAGTATGCCACTGAAAAGAACAATAGAAATCTAGGCAATAATGTTTGTTTTATATTTTAAACAAGAAAAAAGGCGAAACAATCTGTAAATGAACTTATTTTCTTGTTTTGTTTTTCTTTATGAAAATGTTCTTATAAAAACAGGAATATCTATTTTCTACTGAATCCATTATAAATCCTCAAAATGCTGATGGTTTATTATCGTTGGCTAATTCAATTTCTATTTTATACAATCTACATAATAATAATAATAATACAAAATCTCCTATAAATGCTTCTTCATCTAATAAAATTCAAGAAGATTTTAGTACAAACATAGATAATCAATATAATACAAGTGTATCACAGATCCAATCAACATCACCATCTTTACAACAAATACATTCAGGAAAACATCAACCTACTGATAAGACCGCCAATCATCGTAGAATACATCAAATGACTATTTGGTCAAATTATTTATGTTCAGATGTGTAATAATATGAACTGAAAGAATAGAATACAATACAATGTAATGATATTAACTTCTTTTCTATACGGATCACTTTTTGTTTTCTATTTATGATCTACAGTTTATGCTTTTGTACAATAATGAAAATATATTTATAATATTTTTCTATACACATATTTATATTATTGAGAAGCTTAATGGTTCCCATAGAATTCAGCATGTAAAAGAAGGAAATGACATGAGCATTTAATAAATATAACATTTTGTTTTGTTTCCTAATATTGATTGTTATTTCTGATTAACATTACAGGTTTATGTGAGATTTTACTGCAAAATTGGTTAACAATCTAATTGAACTGTTATATCGATTGGGTTAGTACCCTGTTTGATATATATGAACGTGATAAAAACACCTATCAGAGAGCAGTGAGCGGTCTTGAGCACTTACCAGTCCTGCTATCTGCCTAACCCAGCCAATTAAGTCCAGAACACCAATAACAGGCTCTGTAATATGAATCATTATTCTCAAACATACTGGATTATATACCAAACAAACTGACCACATCGTACCATGAAATAGAAAATAACATTTGTATAAGATTCAGCCCAAAGTGGTTGTGAATAGGGGGAGACAGTAATTAATAGACTGGGGATAACTCAAGAATGGTAAATCGTACAGTAATAGTTCATAGGTCAAAATAAAGCTCATAACAAAAGGAACATGAATATGAATAGTTGAGTTAATTAGCAATTATGCAATAGGAAATATACATATCACATTGGTCTATAAATAGTCTTCAAAGTTACTATTCATAATTCTCCACGGGATACAACATGAACATATCTATTGTATGGATAGTAAATCTATGTTTTTTGTGAGCTCCCAATGAGTAGAAAAATTGTATTTCTAACGTTTCGTGACTTATCGTAAGCCACTTCTTCAGAGCACACTGGAAAAAAACTAGCGAAAGTTTAAATTGGACAAACGAAACAATGTAGAACATTGTTAGCATAATCAAAACCATAATAAGTTTGAGTATGCCAAGTTGTTCTTGGCTAGGGTGAGTTTGTATGACCTGACATTATTAATTTGTGCATCAGAATGTGGGTTTGATAAATGTATGTATTTATTATATAAAGCAGTGGGGTTAAAATCAAATGTGTGTTTAGATGGTGTGGAAAATAAATAAGATCAGATGTGGTTGTTTGGGTAAACAGTCCGGGTCGGATGAATATTCAGGCCTTCTTTCCTATTGAGTACAGAGGGATTTAACATATTATAAGACTTTTTCGGCTAATCGCCTCTGTTCGTAGTTGCAAAAACGTTTCCCAATTATTTTGATATTTGTTATATTAATTTGTTGATTATTGAAAATAGTATGTACTGCTTTTGCTGATTTAACCTGTAGATTTTGCGATTCTACAGGATTATTAGGCTTTTTGTCTACTTATCTGATCCAAATGCGTGGTTTGATGGCACTGGCAAAAATAAGCGACTCAATATGGGACATAAATGAGTAACAATCGGAAAATGAAGTAGCCATAGGATCTCCAGTATCTCCAATTGTTGATAATTTATTTGTCTCATATTGAGTCAGTAACTTCACCTTCGTTCCCAGTTATAGATGCTTAAATATTGGATTGCAATAGAGAGCATATTAAGGGATAGATAAAGTTAATTTGATTTTAGAGGTGAATGTCATTACTTTCGTGAGGGTTGGGAAACTAATCAAAGTCCTAATGCAAAGTAGGTGGTTACTGGCGAGCCTTTGGCATATGAGTCTAATACACAAGTTTGTGGAGTAAATTCATGGTAGTCGGTGAACGAATTCTGCTTCCCAGCTGTTCATCTTCTCGGAATCCTGAAGCCAGTGAATGACAATCGTTTCGAATCATGGTTTACCAACTAGGGGGAACATCAACTCTGAAATGTAGGTACATCCAGCTGACGAGTCCCAAATAAGACGAAACGCGCGTCAAACTGGATTCCACTGCTAGCCACTATCCATCTTTGCTTATAATAGACTTATAATTGTTTATAGCTAGGAAACGAACTTAGTAAAAATTACATTCATTTACTTTGTTTTTTTCTTGAATATGTTTTACGGATTACTAAAAAATTTTTTTGAGTATTAATCGATCCGAGTTGACCTAGTCAATAACCTGTGTCCTTAAACGTGTCTCTAATACGAAAAGTTGTACAGGTTCAGATCCTTTTCTTTCCTTTTTTTGTAAAAGAAACTTGTTGAAATACCTCGTGCTGAGAATTCTATATTGTACCAAAATATAATACTGAATAAAGCCAATAATTATAATCAGACCAATCAAAAACACATTCAACGCATCATTCATTTATATTTATCATACGATTATTGTATTTCCAAAGTTCATCCATGTTGGATGACAAAGATATGCATATTTATGGAAGTAATTTGATAGTTATTCTCTTTTTTATATTTAGAAAAAAAAAGAAAACACCTTTCTTCCTTCATTATAAGTTAATTGACATTGTTTATTCTCATTGTCATCATCATTAAATACATGAAATATATTCTGATTATATATATTTAACAAAATATTATGAACAAAGGTCTTTAATTATATACTTCATTCTTGGTTTATAGATGTTGCCATGGCAACTCTTTCCTTTTTTTTCATTATTTGAAACAAACCATTTCATATACAACAATTCATATGTTTTATTAACACAAAGATCGAAATTTTTAAATGTACAGACTATTCTTAAAATTATTTCTATTATAAATAAATGAACCTTGTATTGTCTATTCAAAATTATTGTTTATGTATTCCGATGTATTACATGTAAATAAATAATTAAAGTATACTAATACTACAGCGTGGACAGGACACTACGGCGTGCCTGAGAAGATAGTCAATATCATACGGAACTCCTATGATGGACTAAACTGCCAAATCGTCCACGGAGGGCAACTCACCGACTCATTCGAGGTAAAGACCGGTGTTAGGCAAGGTTGCTTACTCTCACCCTTTCTCTTTCTCCTGGTCATCGACTGGATCATGAAGACGTCAACATCTGGGTGAAAGCGCGGGATACAGTGGACAGGCAGGATGCAGCTTGACGATTTAGACTTCGCGGATGATCTGGCTCTTCTATCACAAACGCAACAACAAATGCAGGAGAAAACGACCAGTGTAGCAGCAGCCTCAGCAGCAGTAGGTCTCAATATAAACAAAGGCAAAAGCAAGACTCTCCAATACAATACAATATGCACCAATGAAATTACACTTGACGGAGAAGCTTTGGAGGATGTGGAAATCTTTACATATCTGGGCAGCATTATTGATGAACACGGTGGATCAGATGCAGATGTGAGGACGCGGATAGGCAAAGCAAGAGCAACATATTTACAACTGAAAAACATCTGGAACTCAAAACAATTGTCAACCAACACTAAGATCAGAATTTTCAATACAAAT
Organism: Schistosoma mansoni; assembly: GCF_000237925.1. NCBI lineage: Eukaryota > Metazoa > Platyhelminthes > Trematoda > Strigeidida > Schistosomatidae > Schistosoma > Schistosoma mansoni. Next base: position 48,392,243 of record NC_031502.1, read on the forward strand.
GTCAAGACAGTTCTACTGTATGGGGCGGAGACGTGGAGAACTACGAAAGCCATCATCCAGAAGATACAAGTGTTTATTAACAGTTGTCTATTCAAGATACTTCGGATCCGATGGCCAGACACTATCAGCAACAACCCACTGTGGGGGACAACGAACCAGATTCCAGCAGAGGAAGAAGCGCTGGAAGTGTATAGGACACACATTGAGGAAATCACACAACTGCATCACAAGGCAAGCACTCATATGGAACCCTGAAGGCCAAAAGAGAAGAGGAAGACCAAAAAAAACACATTACGCCGAGAAATCGAGACAGACATGAGAAGAATGAACAGCAGTTGGATAGAACTAGAAAGGAAGGCCCAGGACAGAGTGGGTTGGAGAATGCTGGTCGGCGGCCTACGCTCCATCGGGAGTAACAGTCGTAAGTAAATAAGTAGTACTACAGTTTGAAATTCCTTTCTTTTATTTTAATGAATCAATGAAATAATTTAGTTTAAACAAATAATGGATGATCAATTTGTGGATATTTAAAGTTTAACTATATGTATGTGCCAAAGAAAGATGCATGGTCTACCTTAAATGTATAACCCAACATTACACGTCTTTTTAATGAGTAATTCAGTATATAGTAAGCTCGCTTTATGATTTGTTCAGTTGATCGAATCTGTAAGGAAATAAGTAGTCGTACACAGTTTGAGAGATAGTTTTGACTTTTTTTATAGTAGAATAGGTGGTACCAAGTTGAGAAGAAAGTAAAAGGTTTCTTTCAGTGTAGTCTTCATTTACCAAAGTCTAAACAGAAAAGATTTGATATAGTGTATGTGGTTACGCTGATAAGATTAACTTTCCGAAAGAAGGCTGGTAGAATCATATCTGTTATACACGAAATTTTTTCCCTGTTTATTTAATGTGAAGTATTATAGAGGGACAGAAAGTTTAACTATGGGCAGTCCTCTTGACCTAATATTAACTAACATTTTTTAAGTACAAATTAAAAAAAACCAAACTCAAGTATGCGATAAAATAAACGTTTTATTTGAAACGTGCTTCTGATACTTTCATCATACGTAATAACTGATACCATGTTGATCAGTTACTTAGACCCTCAAATTTACATATCAGCTCAGAGTATAAGACAAAATTCCTTAAACTTGTTCTATTTTCTCATAAAATTTCCTGAACGAGCAATACTCTCAACGATGATAATTAGACAGAAGGCAAACTTTTACGTTACGCAGAAGTATTAGCTATTTGTCGTCTCCACTCTAATCTGCGTACACAAAAAGAACCTTTGGTTCACCTGGGGCTGCCGTGGTCATTGATTCATTACTACTCATTCATCCCTTCTTTCGTCCAAAATATTCTTTTGAAGTATTCTAAAATATCAAACAACCAAATTTAAAAATTCATAATTGATCATGTGTCCAATCATCTACTGAGGTTATAATTATCAGTCACTAAAATGGAGAATGGATTTGATGTAAGATGGTTGAAGGTAGTCTCTAGGTTTTCTGCCCTGCCACAGCCCAACTTGACTCACAGTGCTGTCTGCAATAGGCATAAGAAGGGAGAACGCCAAGGGTGTCCGAACCAAGACGCGGCATCAGTTCAGTAGGTCACTGATACTGTCTGAACCTTTTTTATGGATGAAAACAATCTGCTTGACGTTCACGTGGCAATACCGATCGGTGGTTGATGTTGAGTGACATAGCTCAGAATCAGCCAAAACAGTATGAGTAGCATTTACTTTTTATCATCCTATAGATCTTAATCTCCAGTATTCCTTCATATACATACTTTCATTCTGTCATTTAAAACCGAATTCTCATTGTTCTGACAATCATTTTTACTCAGATCATGTTAACTTCTCTGTTATTCATTTCATTTCGTTATGCTGTGGTATAACAACTTCTACCAACGTACATTTCTGTCAGGATGTTCGTTGATATGATTGACTAACTAATAACTTTGATAAATAAAATACTAATCAGTGAATGTATGCGATAAGCAGTCTGTCCATAACTAAATTTAATTTCCAATTTGACAGAATTCTTTATCATTTCTATCACTAGGATAACATTTTCCTTAGCTGCCACTTTATTATCACTCGTACATGCATACACGTATAGTCACTCATATTGTGTACAACTTATAAGTATCATCTGATATATTAGTCAAACTGGTTTGTAACAAGTTATCACGTGTATAGTTCAGTAGTTTCTTAACATAAAGTAATTTTTCAACAGAGATTCCTCATTGATCATGATCTGTTTAGTCATATGAATCATTTTATTCATAACTCAGATTAATGAAATTGACAGGAACAATTATTGAATTTCAAATAATCTCATCTAGGCTCTTCCATGAATCGAGACATTCAAATTAATTTTCAGTTTTGACCAGTGATTTCGAGGGGTTTTTTCAGTCTGATTGAATTCATATTTGTACACGTATAAATTTCCAACAATTTTAAGTAATCACCATGTCTACTGATTGTACGAACTGGTTACCCTGAGGTAACCGGGAGATTTTTTTTGCATGTTAATGTGAATTTGCAGTGGATCAATATTTGATTTGTGCTCAAGAAGAAATTTTGGATTTCATCCAAAAATATTTATTCAGATATACTTTTGATGATAGGATGATTTATCGTACAATCAAATGAATGCTAAAATATATTGGTCAAGAATATCACAATAACAAAATAATTTTTATTTATTATCCAATAATCTGGGAGCACTGGGTACAAATCAGAAAAATTTACTTACTATAATCACAAGATAATGATGATATTTCTTCAGAAATACAAATATAGTAATGAACAGAATGAAGAGTATGATTCGTTAAGAAAGAAAGAAAAATATGACAAAGTGTAGTAAGAACATTTAGAAGTTTCATAAATCAAGCCACGAACGAATTGTTTGTACCTCAATTTGACGAACTTGACGTGCTGATGGAGGGTCGTTTGGATCTGGTGATCTATGTGATTGAAGAATAAGAAAAGATATGAGAAAGAAGAGAACAAACTAATATTATCAATAATACTGTAACTGTCTTTAATAATTTGGAATTTGCCCTAATAATTTCATCTCGCCGTGTTAATGGGGGTGTTAACAACTTGAACCGATGTACATGCGTACCGGATTCTACGTTGCGTTTGACAGACCGATTGATTGACATCGAATAAATACCTGATCAACTCATGAGTGAATGCGAATTTCAACAGGTACTATATGACTATTGATCAACGGGTCGAGGTTATTAATTCATCCCATTTAGTCAGGTAAATTTTTGTCAAAGGATATACTTAGCTAAGCAGGTTAATTACAACATGGTATGGGTTACATGAATGACTGACTATAGTGTTTCTATGAGGTAGAGGAAATCGGTGGCTCGAGTAGCATGACTGGGTGATATGTATACACTTTTAGATGTCACACAACATACTACTCCGTTACTCTTCAACTTAATTTTTGATGATTTACTTACACAGGTAGGTACTGATGAACAGTTTGGCAAGCCTAATTCATTTATCAACTGAATTATTTATTATTTATTTGAACACATAAATATTGATAAAAGGAGGCACCAGATATATATGCGCCACACAAAAGAAATCGTCATTTTATTTAATTGCGTGAGGGCTATGATACTGCTCGGGTGCCCAGACCGAAACAGGTGGTTTCTTTAGGGGGGCACAACCCGAGTCTTTGACCTAAAGGTCTGATCCACAAGCCAGTGGAGCACTGTAAGGAGATGCAGTTCCATGGTAGCCGGTGACCAACAATTGGTTCATACGCCATTTGTTTCTTCAGGACACTGGAAGCCCATGTGCACCATTGGTTTGGAATCAGGGTTTTCCAACTCCCCTAGGTGAACTCGCCATGTCCACCAACCCGGTTAAAGCGCCGGACATTCGTTTTTCGTCCTCTCAATTTCGTAAACAACAGTAATGCCAAGAGAAGGCAGTGAGTAGGACTTCCCTGGCAGAGGCTGTATAAGCGTGGCCGTATGAGGGCATTTCGAGGGAGAGGGCGGGCCCTCCACACTCTCGGCCGTACCCGGGAACTTGAGAGCTTATCAACTGAATACTTTTCAGCAGCTTAAAGATCCTCATAGAATATTCAAAAATGAACAATGTTTGAGCGAACAATTGTTTTCAATAACTTCATCATCAGGCCCTACAGTTGTAAGTCCATAATTATGATATTTTACCGGATACCTAAAGTGAATATTATAAACCTCTTACCCCCACCTTTTTAAGAATAACTCTATCTTAATCTTCACGTCCATCATTCCCAATTCGTTCATCGTAATTACCTTGATAACACCCCTCTCGTTATATTCATACAACAATCTTATTATTATTACTATTTATCATTACTATCTCAATTGACAAGATGAGATTCTCCTGCCATGAATTTCATCCACACGATTTTTTGCATTTTCATTTTTTCATAGTTGAAATCATGAGTCGATTGAAGCTGGACCACCATGGAAAACCTGGAAGCACTGGACGGCCGTTTCGTCCTATTATGGGACTCCTCCGCAGTGCGCATTCACGATCCCGCCTCGCGAGCGAGATTCGAACCCAGGACCTACCAGTCTCGCGCCAGAGCACTTAACCGATATACCACTGAGCCGGCGGTGTTAATGTCTAACATCAACCAATCCACGATTTTGAGCAACCGTTCACCAATTGTCTTCAGTGAGTTGATATCTCTACAACAGACTTGGTAGAACTACACTGGTCACTGCTTCCCACTAGAACTCAAGATTTTCCATGGTGGTCTAGCTTCAATTGACTCATGATTTCAACCATGAAAATACTAAATTCTCCACAAAACCCCTTCTGATTTTCATTTTCGCTATATTACTATTATGTAGATTATGACTAGACACTACTCCAAATCATTCTGACCTTTATTAAATGACCTTTCTAATTTATAAATAACACAATTTTGAAGTGTATATGTTGTGACGGATACAAACGTTCACCATTTTTAACATATAACATCATTATTACATGTCTTATTTTGACCATTGTAAAATATCACAATAATTATGGACTCATAACTGTAGAGCCTGATTATGAAGTTATTGAAAACAATTGTTCGCTCAAATATTGTTGATTTTTGAATATTTTTCATTAAACTGAAATAATTACAAAGACAAATTGGGAGAGAAAAACTAAATACCTTAAATCAAGATGATGAGCTCCACCATCTAGTACCAAGGAGATGACTTTCTCTGATTGATCAGTTAAAATCTAACAATGATAAAAATGGAAAAAAATTAATTAGTGCAAAGTTTGATTCCAAACATAGATGAGTGTGATAAATTAAGTGAATATTTGTACAGTGCAAGAAATCATCGGTTTTTATAGTTTTAGCAATTACATCGATATTGCAGAAAACCATAAAGATACTGTGCCCTGAATATAATACGATAAATTATCATGTTTAACTACACGACATATATCATTTTAATGAATAAATTGTATACGAACACTTTGATTATAAATATGATCGAATTGACCTAATAACCATAGTAACAACTATGGAGTCTATTAAAAAAATGATTACTTGTTAAACTACTACTAATTAGTAATTATGCTGTCCAACTATCGATCTAATGTCAGTTAATTAGAATTAATTAAGTACCATTAACTTGAATGATACGATAGATTTGCTCTGAATTAGTGACAGCAATACAACAGTCGATCTAAACTGACAGGAATGTTTATTTCTTAGAGTCCTACTATAATAAGAAAATGGTTCGAAGAGTGATTAAGCTAACAAACAAGACTATCATAGTATTTTACCATGTTCTATTGACATAGCAGTTTACGAATATGATCTGATTAGTGAGTATGGGTATGATAGCAGTACGATTTTTTTTCATTAGTTGTAGAGATTAGAAATATATCAGTCAAAAAGTTTTACATTTCACTATCTTTTTGGGTATTCTCTGGATAGCTTTTAGTTCTACAGAGAATCTAAAACACTTTGTGCCATTTGTAAATACAAAGACTTATGTTGTTTAACCATAAAGAGATATCATTTCACATTTGTTGATAACAGTTAGATGATCAACATTTTATATTTACCTGAAACATATAAGATGATTTAGTAAGGAGTAAATATACCTTTGAAAGACAAGACAAAATATACGGTTTAGAATACGGTCTGTAGTTAACTTTTAGAATGGTGAAGCGGATTTGTAGCTTAAAAGGATTATTTGCTGATTATTTTACCGATAAGGACAATGAAAGCTTCACGATTAGACCACTATCCAACTCAGGTAACGCAACTTCAAAAATAGTTGGCTTTTACTTTTTACTCTCGGTGGTATAGTCATAGATGCCTACTGCTGAAGAATCCCACATTTGGATGAAACAATTGTCTAATGCTTACCAGTTCTTAGTGGTCATCTAACCTAGGTCCTTTCGTGTGATCCCAACTACAAAGCATGGATTCCAACAAAAAGATACAACACTCTCACCAAAATTAAAAGAAAAATTATCCACAATTTTATATTAATTATATAAATAAAACATGAGGTCGTAGAAAACACGTCTGATTCATAAAAAACTCTATCCATAAATTAGAATTAGTGGGAAAAAACAAAAATAGATCATATATCCTACTTACTCCACCACCCATCCATGGATCCAAATTTCCATTTGAAAATATAATATTACTTGAAGTTTTCCAAACTGAAAGTATAGTGATTTAAATGTTTTAACGGTTAAAATGAAAAGAGTTAGAATAATGGGATAAGAAATGTAACAATCTAGGTTAAATGATTCACATTATACACTAATATTAAACAGAGAACCACCACAAATTGCTGAACAGTGATCAGGCAACCGGTTCATTTTAATCTACGATTCCTTAGTGGTGAATGCGTACCACCATCCAAAACGAAGATCTTCAACCACAGAGTAGAAATTCAGTGATCCATAATTTTTCGACTAACTGACACATAAAAATACAGGTTCAGATTCATTATAGCATTGAAGATAGGTACCTCAGGAGAATCCATAACTGGGACTAAGCAACTGTTTACTGTCTTTTTAATAAGTCAATACTAGCTATTACCAGACAGTCTGAAATGAAAAACATTGCCAAATTAAATAAATTTTCACAAAACACCTAAATTAAAGAGGCTATATTATTCCATCCACAATTTAATATAATAAATAAAATGAATATATTTAGCTTAACATCCACAATATGAAAAACCAAGTATCAGGACTATAAAAATACTTGACAAAATAAACTGTGACCTCCAGACAAAAGCAATTAATTTGAATTAACACTAAACGACAAAGTGAAACCGACTAATTCTCAAATTTTACATCACGAACTGACTTCAGTTAAACAATTATCGAAAACCACGAAGCACTGAACCCCTTAATAGTGAGTGTTAACGACCCATGACCCTTAAGTTTTCGAGAGCGAACGCTTGACTTTAATCAAATCTTGATATTGGGTAACCACCTCCCAATATCACTGGTGGATAACTGCTTTACACACAACCTGGCTGAACTCTATTGATCACAGCTTTACACTAGAACTCCGGGGAATTATCTTTTGAAATTGTTCACTGGTGAGGACACAGTGACACTTGAGTGGCGTATATGCATCCGGTGCCCTTTGTACCAATATATATGTGATTAAATAAATAAAAATAAATGAGAGTCATGCATTTGAAGCTCAGTTAGGTCATGAATACTACCCAGTGCTCTATTTGTTCCCAGTGATTATATAACTAAGGTCTCTCAGTTATATAAACTACAAGAAATCCTAGTTACATAGAAAAACGTAAACAACAGAAAGAAAGGATTGTTAATGATAAAAATACTAATGGGTTTGCCATAATGTTAATAATAAACATAAATAAGCATAGACAGTGTTGAAAAGATACATATAAGAAGGATTTACAAATAAACACCACACAAACAGCTATATTTTATTCATGGACAAATATGATTTGTTGGAAAACGAAAATCGAGATTTAACAAGCTAATCTTTTTTTACTTTGTATATGTAACTATGTGTCATTTAAACAAAGTTTATTCAATATTTTCCATTTATGCACTGGAGATTATCGGTTAGACGATAGACACGCTTAACCAGTAAGGACATAAGATAGAACTTCCATTGAATACAAGATTATCATATTAAATGATTGAACGAAGCTGTAAAAAATTCATTTGATGTATAAGACATTTGAAATTTGTAACTAATTATTTACTTAGTGAATAGCGAAAAAATATCCTGTTAATAAAAATCCTTCATTTTTGGAAATATTAAGTAATAAAAAGAATAAATTAAGTCAACAATCATAACAAAAACAACAGTATAACGTACTATTATCACCATAAAATGTTGACAACTGATTAAACGCTGGTGTAACACCCCACCTTCGTTGACAATAACTTGTTACTTGTTGTTTTGTTAGAGGTAAAGAGACGAACATATCATTTGTAGTACTATCCGAGTCATCGTGTAAATTCATTTCGGTACAACTCTAGAATAGGAAAACAATTACAAAAGGGTAATTTTTTGATGATGAACAAAACGAAACGGTTAGTATAGATAATTAAGTGCAAAAAAATAATTTAACAATCATATTGGTTGTACACTAGGACTGTGCGTTTGATAAGTCAAACAGTCCGAAGTAACACAGAACCAAGTATATACGCGTATCTATCCGAATTGCAATCACAACGAAGTGAAATCAACAAGATGAGTACCAGAATAATAGTAGTTGTACTGTATTGAAAGAACCCTTGGTGGGGAAAATCAATTTATTGTTTAACGCAAAATCATGCAGCGGTTTAGTAAAACATGAAAATCATACATTAAATATATCATATGCACATCTTCTTTGCGTTGTCTTTTACATACTCCATTATTCCTTTAATTCTGTTGTTACTTCGATTGCTCTTAGGTTTCCTTCCTATTCGCTTAACTTCAATTTTCTGGGGCCAGGCATTCCACTTTCGTTCGGTGCTACATACTACTTTATATCTGTCAACATAAATAGCATACACCACACTTGTCCCCCGTTTGAACCGTCGTTCCTACGGTTATTCTGTTTACTGTGCCGCGCTCTCCATCGAAGCATCGAGTCCGCCGGCGAGCTGACCTCCGTAGTTCTATCGACCTGCCGGACCATCTAAATCCAATGTCCACCCAGCAGCCGAACGTCCCACTTCTCCTCTTTGTTGATAGTGACTTATACACCTAACGCCACCCCGCCAGAACATTCCATTCGACGCCCCCTATCTGCAGTAGTAGTAGTATAGACGGTAGTAAATGAGTTTAGGAACAGAGATTTGAGACCAAGGAATTTGTACAATAAAAGGTATAACATAATTGTGAAACTCGGTATCTAAAAGAAGACAAAGGGTGACTTCATCAGTGCCATAGTGACCGATTTTGAGCCATGTTAATCGATGTTTCCAAACATTAGTTACCATAATTACGCGGGCCCCAACTAGGTAGTCTGTACCTAGGTAAACAATAATCTTGTACAAATTTGTGTTCAAAGATTAAAGCTACAATAAATATTCAAAGGCTAGTCATATATGATAACATCTTGCAAGTCCGCCTCTTGACTTACAAATCTTCACCACATACATTTGGTTTACTGGTAATTAATATTTACCAACACTAATAGCCTGAAAGAAAAACTATTTGACAGATAGGATTATGGGATTATAATCGTGAAATTCAAACAGACCTCTCTTCTAAAGAGAAAACAGAGATTCTATTCTGTACATTGAAGATTTCTTTAATGTTACATTTCAAATAATAGTCGTCATATTACTGAAATGTTTTTATGAGAAGTAAAACAGCCAAGTACTTAACAACAGGGAAAATTGTGATACGTTTAATAGCAATTAATCTTGATTAATACGTGAATTTATTAGGATATCTTTGAGTCTTAGCAAAAAAGTGGTAAATTTCACGCCACCAACTCACTACAAGTGATTTAAAATATTTCAACCGCTTCGCTCTACATTGAGATTGAGTTCGTTAGTTAGCTAAAAAATAAATTATTCGAAGATTTTCACAATAACAAATCACATCTTAAAGCTGATATATCCATACTTCATGGATTAAATTTAATAAGACCGAAATAATTACTGACCTGAAAATCCCAAGCAAGTGAATCACTACCTAGACCACATCCTGTTATATCAGCACATTCAATAAACTGGGTTTTATAGTCGAAACACGGGAGAGCTAAAATTTAATTTTTTTTAAAAAACAAAACATACTTTTATTATTATCAGGGTAAATTAAGTTCTATATTGAGAACTAAATGATTGATGGCAGTTATGCGACTCCTAAACACTTATTTTTGCATACAGATTAACAGAAAGGTGCTCACTTAGAACTAAAGCACTTTACATAGTATAAACCGTATTTATATACGATTTTAACTGCATTCAAGCTTCTGAGATGGCTTCTTTGACGATAATGAAAATCAAAAACAATGAAATAAATTACATGGTAATGAATTAATAGAAATACTAGTAGATACACTACAGAAATCTTAAGGCTTACAAAAAAACATATGAAAAGTAGTTAGATAGTGGCTTTTGATTCACTTCCAATATTCTACTTAGCAATTATTGCAAGTAGGTTTGATTCGGCTTAACGAGTATACACCACATGCAAACCTGAAATACATAAGTGTGGGATCCATGAATTCCATAGCGAAGACACAAGCAAAAATAATATTTTATCCGGTACCCATTAGGGGATCGTGAGTATAAACATTTCAATACTATTTTCAACAGATTGGTGGATTATACTGATTTTCATTTAGCCAATCATGTTGGTTTATGGGACAAATTCCTTATATCCCATGGGGACCAAGAGGAATTGTGAATCAATCTTTTCTCGGACAATTCACTTAAACATAAAACGAAGAAAGAAAGAACGATTGAAATATTCAAATTACATCGCCCTAAAAATTAGGACCTGGAATTTATTTACTTATAAACAATATTTTACTTTGGACTTCATGTTAAGACTGGACTAAAATATGTGGAACTTGGGAAACCACATATTTAAGACGATTCTGAATGTTCCGAGGAAAATTTAAATCAGTAATTTCTTCTCGGTCTCAAATACAAGCTTCCTTTTTGTTTAACAATCAATATTGTATTCTTTATCGTTTAAAAAATAGTTGATCGGATTGCTTAACTACTTACCTTAGTTGTATGTTTACAATTTGTTGTACATTTCAACAAGATAATTGGAATAAAAGTATCATTAACAAATTATTTGAATATTATTAGCTTCAGTGGTGGAAAAGAGAACCTGTAACTTTTCAACGGCATATAGTTTGGTTAAATGAGATAGAATGTGTGCTTTAGTAGTATAAGTTATAAAACACAGCTTACATGTTTTTGTATCCCATTTCAGAAAACCATCAGAGTAATGTGAGTGTAATTATAATACGTGACATCTTTAAATTTATATTTTTCTTCACCAGTTTTATCGTTATAATCATATTTCCACCTTTTCCATAAATCTTGATTCTCTTTACAGTCGATTGATACCGTTCGTGAAAATACTACAGTGGTGTATTCAATGTCTTATTATCATACTAGAAACATTTCTCCTGACAATTTGAATGATTCTGTGTCTGTCTTACTAAATTTCATGGATTAATTACAATTCCATAAAACAAGACAAAACAAAAATCCTCCTGAAAACTGGTGTTGCAGTGATTAGGTCGATCATAACAATTTATATCTCATTGCTTTTTCCTAATATCGTAGTTTCGCATTGTATTCTCAAAAGTCACTAAAGAACAACACTCCCCAATTCTTTAACACCGAATTCATCGGGGTTATTTTTTGTTCTGTTCTCAAGTCTGAATCTTTTAACTCTATCCAGTGGTTTGCATGGCTTGAAAGCTACTTCTATGCAGAAGTTGCACAACAGATGTGTAATATATTATTGAGACATGACTTTGAAATCTTTTATGATACTGTGAGATAAGAATAGATCTAAGTCCAATCCATGTCTGACCAACAAAAAAATCAATCAGCTTTTAAGTAACTTCTACTATGTACACAAAACAACAATATAGTTATAAGGGTTAATGAAAAGTTTAACGAGACTGAAACTTAGATAGCAGATATTTCTCTCAACTGTAACCGCATATACAACCAAAGATAGATATCAGATACTAGTATTTGAAGATAAGGGTATAAATACTGATCAGCTAGCTGATACTATCGGATAAATATACTAACGCCTTCATCGGAAAGTCCGTGGATCTTATGTGCTGAAAGAGGTAAGTTTGATGACAAGCGAGTAAGAACGTATTCACATGAAATATCCTAAAAAGTATAATAAAAATCAATGGAATATGGTAAACATACATTGTGAACTGTTGTAGAAAACTCCAACAGCCTCACGAAGGGTCGGGATGAGATCAGTTACTGCTAATGCATTTTTGCACGAGACATTTACAGGATTAGCAGGTAGACTTGCCATAAATGATGCCTTGTAGGGATAATCTAACATAGCCATCATAACAAATGCATTGCGAGCCCATTTCAGTACCCAGTAAAATTCGAAATCATTTTGGATAGGTTTACATAACCGTAGGTCATTAGAGAGTTGTTTGTAACCTGTGAAATGATATTTTTGTAAATACTTTAAACAAGAGTTAAGCATGGATATGTATCTCAAAATCTATTGTTGTTTATACAATAACTTGGCAATAACACAAAGACTAATACTTCAACTGATCAACCAAAGATTAATATACCCGGAGAAAAATTCGAAAATAAAATCAAACGGCGAAAATCAAGAAAATTAATGCAATAATGCCACACCTTGAAACAGAATGAAAAAAGCTAACAGGAAAGATAGATACGCACAAAATGAGCTTTGCTTATAAGCTTCAGTATTAGTAGGTGAGTGTATAATAAATACAGATATATTGGACTGAACTTGATTTACTACAACAACGTTTAATCGTTTATCCCAATGAGTAAGATAACTAGTATTAGTGTCATCATTAAATAGCTGTAGACAACTGTAACAAGTAGCAAAAACTAATAAATGGTCACCAAACACTTTTTTAAGGATACTTCATAAATATTGAAATCAGTAAACATTTTTGGAAGGATAAAACTGGTATAGTTGAAGACTTCACTTGACCTTAACTTTTCGAGGTGAACTCTTGAACCACCTTCCGGTCCATCTAACTGAGTCTTAAATAAATCTTCCTTCTTGCCATACCATGCACTCAGAATTACTGTAAATTTTAGACTGAAGTCGAAATTAGCGAATGACTTTGGAACTGTATTCACTTTTTTCTGAAGACGGAGATGACTTTGTGGGGACAATCACGTTACTTATAAGTTGTAACCTGTACTTACATATTCAGATCTACGTTGATTTATACAAAATCTAACTCTAAATGTCTGTGTATTTACAAATCGAATACAAATCAAAGGACGTTATTGTAAAAAAAAAAATCGAATGCAAAGATCTAAAAAAAATTGTAGAATAGAATTTTGTACCGATATTTTACTGAACAGACATTATAAGTTCAAGCAAATATTCATTATTAGTGGTGTTACATGGAAGAATAACTCAATCCGAACACACTTGAATAACCAAAATGTTTGTGAAAACCTTTTACAGCCTACCGATATCAGGTTTCTGAGATAGTTGAACAGCTAAATTAAAGGCGTTTTTAATTTTTTCTGAACATTTTGGATCAGCATCACGATAGTCCTAAATAATAAAACTACTCACCAAGGACAAGAGTACTCACCTTAGTGACACTTTCAAAAAAGTCATGAAAATTCCCCTCGCCTGCAACCCATCTAACTGGTGCACTTGAAGCTAAAGCACCTTTAATTATATGAGGATATTTAGCTCTCATATACGCTGCAAGCATGCCTCCATAGCTGTGATACAAACTAAACATGAAATACAGAATTTACCTTCCACCAAATGCAACAACAAGGGATCTAGTCATGTTGAATGTACTTTTGATACCTTCAATTAAATAAGCATAATCTGCTAATGCTTGGTCAATTGAAAGGTATTGAATATATGGCTGCTGGAAGCTTGTATTAAATGGGAGACTTTTCCCATAGTATCTCTGATTCGAATAACTAGTTACTGAATGTACTTAACACATACATGTTCAGCAAACAGGACGAAAGCATTGAAACTAGGTGCTAATTCGAATATTAGCCCTGTATTGTTCCAGAAACCATCGATTCCTCCTTCGTTTCCACAATAAAAGAAGATGGGTCCGTTTGGTTTGAACCATTTATCTATTTTTGAAAAAATCGATTAAAATATATAAATACCTTACCTTCATACAGGTACCGCTGTTTGAAAGTCAGGTTTCTTGCTTGAAAATTAAAGTGATCCAAAGTTTGATCAAAATAGTTTTCTTTCGGTGGCCACGGTATGGATGACGATGAGACATATAAAGTGCAAACAAACAGGAAGAATTGCAAAACAGGGTTTTGATGAACCATGAACCCAAGAGCTATAAATGATGGATATATGGTATGATGAATTTTCAGTAACTAGCACGTCAGGTAGTCCACTTTAAAGACTAAGGTTAACAACATAGGGATTAATTTAATCTGATAAAATTGAATTGTATAGACAAAAATCTACAATGTTCCTATCATCGTTGGTCTTATAAGTGATAAAACGTTAACCATATATGTAGAAAACAACAAGGATTTCGAAGCCTCCATTGGTCGTCTGAATATCAGTGAACACCAAAACTGACATATTTTTGTATCGAAAACTCATAGAAAGGCTCAGTAAATAATCAATAAGACCCGATACTCGTAACACATTTGTTTATCCATCGATTTGTTTTACTATGTTTAACTCGTTACTTGAATACCAGCAACAGTTTGTGTTGTGGCTTATTGGTTAAGAGGTTTAGCTTTCAACCACTAAGTCGAAGGCTTGACTACCTCTTCATCGACTTTGGTAAGGGCAACCGAGTAGTATTATTAGCCCTCACACTTGGAGTGTAGCTCATACCTAAGTATCTGGTGAACGAGTTGGTTTTCTTTCGTCCTCCAGTCCATCTGATTTCCTAAAGCTCTATTTATTTACTTCTAATTTAAGAGGCGAAACTAAGTAAAAGGGGAAGACTGGGAAGCCATGGTGATCCACTTCCGATGACAGACTATTATAGGCACCCAATCCACCGACAGTGTTCAAGTAAACGGATTTCAGCAGGTCCAAAATAGACTTTGGTGTACTATTTAATTACATAGGGTACTACAAAGCCTGTTGATCAACAGATCCAAGTGCAATCATCGGGTTGAAAAAGACTAACACAGTGAGGAGCTAGTATGCTTTTATTTCAAGGGATGAAAATTTGATTTATTCGTCGATGGCAAGGTTGAGAACCCACTTAGAATGTTTGGTCATATTGTTCCTGAATTTCAGTTCGGCATCAGCTGATAAGGATGAGTCAGCATCTTCAAAAACCTGTAGGCCTGTTTTCCATATTGCACTACGTCAAATATACCCTTTATGAACATCATAGCATAAAATTTACTTTGTGAGACAAGGAGAGAAAGCTGGAGCGGTATTAAGTCTTGTTGACCTAGAAACTGGATCGCTGAGCTCAAGTGATGATAGTTTAAAGTCGATTACCCACGATCGATTTGTGAGTGGTTACTATATTACTACTTTCATATCCTCCAGGCCTTACTGTACCGAGGACCTGTGCGGCGGAGTGTATTTATTTCAGAATTGACATTTCCCAGACCCTCCTTTTGTTTGTGGGAAGGCCAATGGCCAGTTGGAAAAGCCTGGCTGCTGCTACATCTGGGTACAGTTTGTAGTAAAGTTACTTAGAACACAGAGCTTGTGGCTTTTATTGTCATCACCTCGATCGATATCTGACATATTAGGTCTAAAAAGAACAAATATTAGTGATATTGAAGTACAATAAGTGATACCAACCGCTTTATCAAGATTGGACCAAAGTTTTGGCTGCTATGACTCCAAGTAGGTGACTTAAGTCAGACGAGATGAGAAGGGCCTGAAGTTCTACAATGATTTGCCCTTAGCTTTAAGTATTTCAATACATTAAAAGTATTGTCCTCTAATACTTCCATATTATCCTAAAATAAAGCTATTAGTACGTCTCTAACTTTACATCTAATTCCGAACCTTTCCAGTTCATAATTATGCCTAGGTAGAATCTCGTTCTTTCCTGGAGTGATTGTTGGAAACTAGCTGACTAGTCTAAAAAAGTTGGCATGTGGCTAAGTAGTTGGTATTTACATGGCGCATCGCAGCAGCAGTGATGATGTCACTATGAAACTAAAAAAATTCCGTTGGTCGGACTAACATCCCAACCTCCCGATTTCGGGGTTTTCTTCAAAGTCAAATGTCCGGTGGGACTATAATTTATGGACGAATTAATCAGGCAAAAGATAACAGCTCCAAAATTTTGGCACGGAATTCATCCATCCATAAATTATAGTCTCGCCGTTTGCTTAGTCTCTGATAGAATCTCCACATGACTGTCTGACATATTTATTAACTAGCAATCATTTTTGGGCTTATATGTCTAACCAAAGAAGGTAAATTCTACAGTTATTATCGTCTGAAGCAGAGAAATAACAATTGCAACCTTAAAGGGAGCTAATATCTCCACTATTAGTTTATTCCCAACACATAAGAACAAATTAACTAATATCGGCTGAAATCGCGAAAATGAGGACAAAAACACTACTATGGCATCATTGCTTGTAGTGCAGTTTTGATAACATTGACAACAACAATAGTTTTTATGATAACATATGCTTAAATCATGTTACTCCGTGTAAAAATAAATTATTTGTCCACTCTTAGTGGATATTTAGGTGGAAACAGTTGCTAGTGTGCGATTAAATCATGGAAAAACTATTGTAACAACGGCTGATTAATGAGTTTTCAAGGATTTTGCGATACCACGTGCCGTAAAATAGAAAAGCCCTTGTTCACTTAGTTTTAAAACCATAAAGCAAGCTTTTAAATCTATTCGTAATTAACTTTAGGTTGCTCACAAAGCAGAAATAGAAAATTAGCCCAAAAATCCCGCGATACTTCAGGTCCAGATCATACCTGCCTCCACGACCTTGTGTGGCCTAGAACAAGGTGGGTATTCTGTATTTGAAGTGCTCGGGTTTTGTTGAGCGTTTGCTACCTTTTATAAGTTCGTAGCGTTCGCATAAATAAGTAATTTTCTGACATCTGAAAACCCAAAAGAGGTCTTAATACTCTCATCATGGAAGGTAGTAATAATTCAGATTTCTGTAGTAAGGACAGAAGGCTATAGACGCCACAAGTACTCAGAGTTTGATAACACCATAACTAGTAACACCTATAATCGAGACGTGACAACCCAGTGGAATCAGAGCCTGGAAGATATATTTGATAGAATATCGATATATCAAGAAGTGAATAATTTGGCTAGTTAGTGGTTGTAGGAGAGTGAAGCTCGGCGTACTCGTTCGTGATCTGGTGCGAGTGCACGATCAAGTGCCTTCAGTTAGGTGAGTATAATAAAATTAATGCGGTCGGAACCAGATGTCAAAGACTTACAGAGCTGGGGATTTTCAGGATTTATATACCGCTACAAGGCTCACGGCCTATATGAGGACACATCTGCTCCGCGTAACAGGCTTCGAAAATTGATGACTCAGTGTGAAAACCTATATAACACGAGTATTTTGTTCTTTCTTGGCTTTACTACTCGCCTGCAGTATCCTTTAGGATGTCCGAATCTAGTACGAAGAAAAAGAGGATACATTAAGCCCAAAAATCATCTCTTAGTATTCTATACACCGAAATCAGATCACCTCTTAATCTGCGGTACAACAGAGTGAAAAGGTCAAAATTCTGGAGCCCCTCATTGTATGGTAAGCCCCAGAGTTCTGAAATCGCACAGCTATCTGCTTTCTTTGCTTCTTCTAAAATATCCGAGTAACTTTTTGAACAGGGGCTTGCAGCCTGAACGCAGATTTTAAGCTTAGTTCTTACTAAGGTTGTGTATGGTGTAGTGAACATAGGGGCATCTAACTTAGTGAATGTCCGTCCTGAAGCCCATAGAGTTCTAAATTTCTTAGCTACAATCTCTCAACAGTGGATCGCGGTCATATGATCATGAATCACTAACGCCACATGATTCTTGTGTGACTGCACCACAGGTACAGACAATCTACGTACGCTGTACCTATTTAACGTTATATCCCCAAAGCACATTGCCAAGTTGATAGTTATCAGCCACACTTCAGACCAGCTAATCAGAATATCTAAATCTTTCTGAAGTGCGCACGCGTCCGTGTCTCCTGTTATTTCTCCACAGATTTTTACATCATTATCGTATAGTAGTATTGCGGACGCAACTATTTCTGAGAGTTCATTTATATGCAATATAAAATCTAAAGGACCTAGGACAGAGCCTTACAACACTTCACTAAGTACAGGTTTGCAGGAGGAGCATTGCAAATTAATTTTTACTTTCTGTCCACAACCTACCAGGAAATCAATAAGCCATTTTAGGAGAGGTCCAACGATGCCTAGATTTTCCAGCTCCAAGAGTAGTGTGATTTTTCACACCTTATCAAATGCTTTGCTGAAGTCTGTGTACACAAAATCTACTGATTTTCCATTGTCTGAAGCATCTATCCATTTCTCTTTTGTTATAAGGAGATTTGTAATTGAAGATAAACCTTTTCTGAAACCACATTGTTAGCTGTTTACCAACCACAAGTGTCATCATGGCCTTTTCGATTATTGTTCCTATTATTTTAACTACGACACTGGCGAGACTAACAGGTTTGTATTTTGATGGAAGCTGTCTTAATTCTGTTTTATGTGTTCGAGTGACAATTGCATCATTCCAGTTCGTAAATAACTCACCTTGGCCAAACGGCATATTGAATTATCGTAGTCAGTGGAGCAGCAATATATTGTGCAATTTGTCCCAAGATTCAAGGATGTAGTTCATTTGGTCCTGCTGACTTCTTCGTTTCTAAATTGCTAAGAACCTTACATACAACATCTCGATCGAAGCCCACGGTGAGCAGACAATTTTCTGACTTCGTATTTGGGTTTAGTCCTTCGTCTAGAAGAGGCTGTTGAGTGAAAACTGCCCCAAAATAGTTTGCTATAGCCTCTGCTTTTTGCTCATCACCCCCTTTCATTTCAGATTCACTCCCTTCTGTAATTAGGTTAATAATCCAATATTACGTTCTTGTTCTGTAGTTTATGTACGAGTATAATCTCTTAGGCTTCTTGGTTACAGATTGGGCCAAATGCTTTTCATATATTCGCTGAACCTCCTGGATTGTAATTATGAACTTACTTCGAACCGACCTATAGCGTTCAGTCGTACTTGCTGTGCCATGTCTGATGGTGATATTCCAACATTTCTTCTTTTCTCTTGGTAAACGTCGAATATCCCACTCTATCCATAAATAGGCGTGCTTCTTCTTCTTTGGAACTGTGCAGTGTATAAATGTTTCAGTTAGTTGGTGAATAAACTGTTCAGTCCATAAACCAGAACAGCTTACATATGCAGCAGTATATTTGTGGCGGTGATCATGGGTCATGTTACGTGTGTTCACAAACTGGAACGGATGGTCAAGGATCATGTGCTTCAAATGACAATTGTGCAGGCAATAATGATAATTAAATTCACTTAGTGCTGTTTGTTTGAATCTTCCCATTGATGTGTTAGGATTGTAACTGGTCAGTCTCTAATTGGCATATGTGCATACTGTGCGTATTTCCTCGATGTAGCCTTATTTCACAAGCATGGTAAGCAAAGATGGATAGTGGCTAGCAGTGGAATCTAGGATGTGCGTTTCGTCCTATTTAGGACTCGTCAGCTGGACGTACCTGCATCTCAGAGTTGATGTTAACTCTGGGACTCGAACCCAGTACACTTTCGCTTGAAACACCATCGCGTTATCCACTCGGCCACTGAGTCCTGATAGCCACTTGCTTGTGCAATGGGGTGAAGTTGAAATTCACTTAGTATTGTTTGTTAACCAATGATAATTGCGCAAATTGTAAGAATTTACGGAAAATGGAAATAGTGACAAAACTAATCACAAGATAATTCTTGTTTAAATATCCACACAACTAAAGACCTCTTTTGGGAAAATATTCCTGCGTTATGCCTTCCCAATTCAGGTAGGATAGTACTCCCATAGAACGTGTTTTAAAAACAGTCACTGTAGCGGCATTTGAAGTATGGAATTCGAAGTGACATTATTGGGTGACCTCACGTTCTGCGTTAAGATAGGCGAAACAGGTTTAAGCATGTAGAGAGTTCATCGTTAAGGATTTGAGAAAAAGTTCTCACCAACCTTGTTCTCACACATTGGACACGATTGAGTTTTCCAGGATCCTTAAGAAGGCATGGATCAGCCGCTTGGGTTTAATACTTTGGTGCCTTCTGCAATGCAATATGCAGCTGTTATGATGTTGTGACTTGCTGTAACACTCAAGTCAGACTTTTTTGAACCGCGTTCAATCGATATACTGTTTCAGTACACTAGTACTTACAGCATTAGCACACTCTTTCTACAATTAATTTCTAGGCACCAACTTGGAGACCATTCAATGAATTTGTCTAAGTCAAGTTGAATATAAGCACGATTAGTATCAATACTTATTGTCCTCCAGATTTTGACACTCTCGGCGGACAATGGTGTTGATGACTTAGACAGTCACAGTAATTCACAGAAGTAGGAGAAAAAGCAGAGGACATGAAGTGGGCTCCATAGGTACCCCACCTTCAAAAGATTTCAACTCAGATAGTATCTCGTTCAGCAACACAGTCCGTCACAGGCTGCAGAAGACGTTTATTATCCTTTATTGTATAACACTTGTGATTCCAATCATTACTCTTGACGTCGTGAAATAAACCTGCCTGTCGGAAAAATTTCATCTCTTGTGGCTTCCTTGGCTAATGCCAATCCGACAAACGGTGAACAATTCAAACTAGATTTTATAGAAGGGGCACTTCACTATCCTATGTACTATGACTATCACATTCAGAACTTCACCAAGCAACGCCTCCATGAGACATTAGAACCCGGTCAAGAGGTTTGTTTGGTTTCGTTACCAAAAAATTTCTAGACTTCCCTTTATTACAGATTCAAACCCGCTCTCGAATTAGCCGGTCGATCTTTTGACCTGTCTATTGTTGTTTACTATCACGACAATAATGACATTTATTATGCTCATAAGTTATTTAATCAAACTGTTAACGTGAGTTATTTATACTTTGTAATCGTTCCCTGCAGTTATTTGAAATCGAAGAAGGTGTAGACACTGAAATGATTTTCTTGGTTATCTTAGTAATTGCCTTGAGTATAGCAATTCTAATTGGTATCTGGCACTGGTTCACCTCAATCGCTCAAAAAAGACAGCCGGTCAAAAATTCTTCAAAAGTGGTAGAAAACGATGGTGAAAATGCAGTCGAAAACGAATACCTGGCACTAATAAAAAATAAGCCTCAAATTAAAAAAGGTAGTTTATCGTTTGGAAAAGTTGAATCATCTTTTATGCTACACTTGGTTTAAACAAGAGCATGTTGCATTAAATCAGTGTTGCCTGTCTTAAATATTTATCGCGTTCGAAGACCAATTGTTTGTCTAAGGTCAATGCGTAATGTAATCTGCAAAGATTTAACAATCTCCACAACCTTATGGCAATCTACTCTTTGTTACTTTTTTTGTAGATCGCTCTGACCATATAATTCGTCGGCACCAGGGTAGACGCTAAATAACCGAAGAGAGTACATACTTCAGCTCAACTGCTTTCGATTTCCTCACTCGTGTACACATGTCATCTGTAAAAATCTGTATACAATCTCTTCATTTTTAAACTGTCTCCGCCCTAGAACATATACTTTGTGTTTAATGTGACCACTGTTTTTCTTTCTGTACTGTTTGATAAGTCTGTAGTTGTCCCTGCCAATAAAACCCTATCTGGTCAAATATTTACTGTTCTAGCACTTCGTAAGTGTTCTTGGGAATAAGTTCAACTTGTTATGTTTTTTGGAGTATTAAACTCATATTAACCAATTGTACTCAAGTGGTACGATTTAGTGGTAGTTACATACTTTTGGCTATTCTGTGTGAGTTCTACTCAATCAAAACATCACATACATTTCAGTTACTTGTGCGAATATTTCTCGGCCTAGTGACACTTCAGGTTCCGGATGTCTTGTCCCACTGCAAATTAATCGTTTGCGATCTGTGACATTTCCTTTCACTTACATATCAAACACTTTAAGACAATGTACAAATTAGTTTATATGACCAGTCACTTTGATTGAAATGACTTACTGACATATCGGACAATATTTAAAGAAAAGGAAGCATTATGAGAAAAATAAGAAAATAGTGTCACTGGTCCTTATCAGTGTTTCTATTTGATATACGCAGGATCCGGGTTAAAAACCTCGGTATTCGTGGCCGAAACTTTGATGCAAAAGACCGGAGGATAGTTATAGGATACCAGAGGATCCAAACAATGACCTGTAAAAAGAAAAGATGTCACACTTTTCACAATCGTCCAAAAGCTTTTAAACTCGGTTTAAACAATTTATAAGATAAATTTAGCCGAATCTTCTTAATTTAGAGTTGGTAAGACAAGTTACGTTAATTGCGACTGTTGAGTCTTAAAATTTTAGTCTTGGTGGCATCCTTGAACAGTTAAAGAACAATGATGTTAGTTTTCATAGCGCAGAGTATTTACTGTAGTTTTAATTAGAATCAAAACTTTTGGTGTAATATGACCTCAAAAGATTCTACTACATATTGTTACTTAGTTGCCTATGTTTTCTCAACAACAAACCACGATAAATCTCCATTTGGAACTCCCACGAATCATAGGTTTGTTTTAAAAAGGTTAGAGGAACTTTGTGATGGTGAATATTTGCAGCTCAGGAGGACTTTGCAGTTGTGTTTTAAGCTGAGTAATTTCATCTTGGAGTTTCCGGTGTCTTTTCAGGCAGAATCATTAGAACGTACTTCAGGAAAAGTGTGCTGCTAAAATCTCTTCACAACCAACCACCGAGAATGTACCATGAATGGAAATATCCAAACTAATACTCAGTGATCACTATCGGATCCTACCAATGATTCATCACTTTTAAAGTTTCAACTCTATGATGATGGTCATATGTGTGGTGAACAAGTGTGCACAACTAAACATTACTGTTCAACAAGTCATAAGTGAGGGTGTATTATTAGGTAGCATAGCTGTTATATAGATACAATGGCTTAGTGTTGAAAGCACTTTTAACTAACAGATATTCAATGTTCCGTTGGTTGGGTAGCATTATTGGCCTCATACGAGTGCCTCTCAGAGCTACATAAATAAAACTGCGCTTAGCCAATTATGTGACTAATTAAGCACTGCTGACACCAAGTATCGTATTAATTGTTCGTTGGCGGAAAATAAGCGCACTGCTCATGATGGTTATGTGCTCACGTCGTGTATGTATTAATCACATCTTTACCGACTGGTATTAATTCATTATAATAACAATTCATGCTTTTACTACATAATCAAAACACATGGTTTAAGTTTGCATCTAGATAAATTCATTTTTATTACATAAGTATTGACGATATGGATTTATTTTGAGAATCAAGGCAATTTAGTTATCATGTATGATGAATGGATTTCGCTACTATCAATACATGTTATGATACTTTAGTTGAGTCTTGTGAATGTACTTATCGGGATGATCTGGTTTTTTGTTAACAATTAAGTGAGTCTTTGGTGTGTCTGATTGATTGGTAAATACCTGCTTAACTAAACGTTAAGTGCAAACCGAAGCATTTAGGCTTACTTTCTAAAAGTTAAAGATTGAGAAAAATCTTACCATTAATATTCCTTTAGGATGCAGATTTGGTGCGATGAAGCAAACGAGTATTAAGAGATAAACCAGACACAAATCACTAGTATGTATTCCAACAAATCCAACTATGCACAAAAGAGATGAACTAGTTAAGAAATGTAGAGTCGCGTTTCTATATCGAACTCTATGCACAAAAACAAGGAAGTTTATCAGTACATGACGCATGTGGACAAGACGTCTACAAAAATTCCAATAACACCAGTGATCTTCGTAACTTGGAGGCTTATTGAACATTCTGCGGTTTAGTTAATTATTTGATAAGTGGATCTTACCTAGACAAAACTAAAGGTCCGAAGTAATCTATTGAGCTTAAAAGCAATCCTGAACAACCCATAACAAACAGGATAGGTGGTTCGTATACGTGAACCAGCAAAAACAAAATAGTGATTGCAAATATTACAAGCAATGTTGATCGAGGATTTTTCCAACTCAGTATATTCTCAGATTTTACTATTAAACTGAACCAGTCTTCAAGATCCAACATCAGACTTTTTATTTCTGGTTCTCCAACTATGTTTCTCTCGATTTCGAAGACGTCCTGTGTTCTTCTAAGAGTCTTCATTGCAGTAGAATAGATCAGTAGATTATTACGAAGCTTGTATTATTTACAACATTTTGCCTAGAAAGATATTCCAAGCACTAAAATTAGTATATGAGACAATCACATTTTCAATTATCGTTAGTATTTAAACGTGAAAACGCTGATAGATTGATTCCTGGTTCCTTCGGGATATTAAGTCCCTCAATAGTCATGGTACATTGCTAACTAGCTTTTCCAGTCTATCCGTAGTTCCTGTACAGAATTGGAAGTGTACAAAGTGCTGTAGCACTCTAATGCCATAATCAATGTAAAGTGTAAGGAGGGGGCAACGGCCTATTAACGTATACCGTCGCATATCAGGGACTTCATGATTTTCGAGGGTACTGAGAGAAGTGCTACCAGTAGGTTCGCCGCCGTTTTTGTTTGTTGGGACATTAAGACCTAACGATAAAGAAACACTGGTCTCGGCTTGTCGAAGAGAGGTCGCATGACGGAATAAGCTTTTTGGATTGCAGATAAATTTACCGAGTAGCTTTATCTGATACTGAAGGTTGTCTTCTCTAATCACAATTGTGCATTGGTTCCTTGCTTGTTTGAACTGCCTATATTTGCTGTTGTCACCAGTTCGTCTATATTCCTCCCAGCAGTGCCTTTTGCGTCTTAGCAATCGAAAAGTGCGATTCTTGATGACTGTCTTTTGGCATCGTTGGTTGAACAGACTGCTTTGTAGCACATAAGGTCTGGTACAGTAGGAAATCCCAATGAGCGTTCACACCAAGTTGAGAGTGGGCTTCCCAGTCTACTTGCTGTAAATTGACCTGTAAAGTTGGCACGTCCGACGGTTTTTAGTACCAGCATCCTTTGTTAGCGGGATGTCTTAGCTCAAATTCCCTGATAAGGTTGAAGGTCACGACGGAGTGACTGCTTCTCCCCAGAGGAGCCAGGATTGAGAGGTTGTCAATTGGAAATTATTTATATTAGGCCATGCCTTATACGTTTTTAGAGTTTTTTGTTGCCCACGCCTTTTTTAGCAGTGGAAAATGCATTGCTGCAGTATCTCATGAGATCTTCTAGGATGTAAGTGGTGGATGTAATGTGGGTTTTTTTCAATGCGGAATTCTTCGCTGCCGACAAACCTCACTTGTAATCTTTACTTCGATTAGAAAAAACAACTGGCCAATTATTTTCAGCAAATTTTGAAAGTTGCATAAAGCAGTGCATCATTTGAAAAGTCTCATTACATCAAGGTCTTTAATCAAGCTGCAACAGTCGTAAGTAATTCCGTTCGTAGTTGTGTTTCTCGGTCTATGAATTGCTTTTAAATATTTACAATTTAGTTCTTTTAAATAAATTTCATATAATACAGTTGGGTGAATATTCTCTCTCTTTATATATGTATATATATATATACTCTATATAATCGCGGGCATCAAAATGTCGAAGCAAATAAAATAAAATGGCCTTATTCACTCTTCAAATCATATTTGGGGTCGCTATGATTAGTATATACTGATAAGAGCATGCACATTATCTGTTTATTGTTTAAGCGCATCAGTTCACCAAATCCCATAAGTCTTTCTTATTTACCTAATTTTCTCTTAACTGTATCAAGCAGAATTGCAAAAATGCTCCCCTGTCTTTTGGTCTCAATTTTGATACAATGAACTGCTTCTAGTATCTGAAGTATTCTGCTTTAATTTATGAGTTCTAAAAAGTAATCGTCCACACTCAAAGATTGGCTTCCCACGAGTTGTGAACTTCAGAAGCACACATCAAGACTCTTTAGAATCTAAAATCGTTAACTCGCGTTGTAGTGTCGGTTACTATGCTAAGGCCACATAACTTGTTCACAGTCATGGCACGCACGAAGCAGACCACTCGTAAGAGTACAGGTAGGAAGGCACCCAGGAAGCATTTGTCCACTAAAGCTGCACGGAAAAGTACACCAGCTACAGGTGGTGTTAAAAACCACATCGTTATCGTCCTGGAACAGTAGCCTTACGTAAGACTCGCCGTTACCAACTTATTCTAGCTTCTAGACAGGCCAATTTTTCCATTCTTTTTGAGTTACGTTTTGACCTTGTAAATTATTTGCTTATCAATCTTGACTGTTTCCATGTGAGCGTATTTGTGTGCACTTCTTATCTTACTCATCATATGTCTGTAGCTTATTTTTGTCTGACTATAAATATCGATTGGCGCTTGGTTAGATTTAATTAGCTCACACTCCTTCCTTGTGCATCATTTCGCTTCTCTCTCTTCTCTTCGCATCATCCGTCTCATTGTCAGTCCGAATCGATGAGTGTAAACAATATGCGTATCCGAAAATCCATTCTCGTATTTGACTTATTTAGTTCCGTTACTTAGTAACGTGATTTCAGTTAATAATTATATACGAGAATAGTCAGGATGTATTTATTTTAACAGATAAACATTGGTACATGCGGGCACCAGATATATATGCGCCAGGATGTATAATTCAATGACAATTATTCACACGGTCCAAATGGACTCAGATATTGGGCTACAAAAACCTCTAAAAACGTATAAGGCATGGCCTAATATAAATAATTTCCAATTGACAACCTCTCAATCCTGGCTCCTCTGGGGAGAAGCAGTCACTCCGTCGTGACCTTCAACCTTATCAGGGAATTTGAGCTAAGACATCCCGCTAACAAAGGATGCTGGTACTAAAAACCGTCGGACGTGCCAACTTTACAGGTCAATTTACAGCAAGTAGACTGGGAAGCCCACTCTCAACTTGGTGTGAACGCTCATTGGGATTTCCTACTGTACCAGACCTTATGTGCTACAAAGCAGTCTGTTCAACCAACGATGCCAAAAGACAGTCATCAAGAATCGCACTTTTCGATTGCTAAGACGCAAAAGGCACTGCTGGGAGGAATATAGACGAACTGGTGACAACAGCAAATATAGGCAGTTCAAACAAGCAAGGAACCAATGCACAATTGTGATTAGAGAAGACAACCTTCAGTATCAGATAAAGCTACTCGGTAAATT
Organism: Schistosoma mansoni; assembly: GCF_000237925.1. Classification (NCBI taxonomy): domain Eukaryota; kingdom Metazoa; phylum Platyhelminthes; class Trematoda; order Strigeidida; family Schistosomatidae; genus Schistosoma; species Schistosoma mansoni. The sequence continues at coordinate 48,419,793 of NC_031502.1, forward strand.
TATCTGCAATCCAAAAAGCTTATTCCGTCATGCGACCTCTCTTCGACAAGCCGAGACCAGTGTTTCTTTATCGTTAGGTCTTAATGTCCCAACAAACAAAAACGGCGGCGAACCTACTGGTAGCACTTCTCTCAGTACCCTCGAAAATCATGAAGTCCCTGATATGCGACGGTATACGTTAATAGGCCGTTGCCCCCTCCTTACACTTTACATTGATTATGGCATTAGAGTGCTACAGCACTTTGTACACTTCCAATTCTGTACAGGAACTACGGATAGACTGGAAAAGCTAGTTAGCAATGTACCATGACTATTGAGGGACTTAATATCCCGAAGGAACCAGGAATCAATCTATCAGCGTTTTCACGTTTAAATACTAACGATAATTGAAAATGTGATTGTCTCATATACTAATTTTAGTGCTTGGAATATCTTTCTAGGCAAAATGTTGTAAATAATACAAGCTTCGTAATAATCTACTGATCTATTCTACTGCAATGAAGACTCTTAGAAGAACACAGGACGTCTTCGAAATCGAGAGAAACATAGTTGGAGAACCAGAAATAAAAAGTCTGATGTTGGATCTTGAAGACTGGTTCAGTTTAATAGTAAAATCTGAGAATATACTGAGTTGGAAAAATCCTCGATCAACATTGCTTGTAATATTTGCAATCACTATTTTGTTTTTGCTGGTTCACGTATACGAACCACCTATCCTGTTTGTTATGGGTTGTTCAGGATTGCTTTTAAGCTCAATAGATTACTTCGGACCTTTAGTTTTGTCTAGGTAAGATCCACTTATCAAATAATTAACTAAACCGCAGAATGTTCAATAAGCCTCCAAGTTACGAAGATCACTGGTGTTATTGGAATTTTTGTAGACGTCTTGTCCACATGCGTCATGTACTGATAAACTTCCTTGTTTTTGTGCATAGAGTTCGATATAGAAACGCGACTCTACATTTCTTAACTAGTTCATCTCTTTTGTGCATAGTTGGATTTGTTGGAATACATACTAGTGATTCGTGTCTGGTTTATCTCTTAATACTCGTTTGCTTCATCGCACCAAATCTGCATCCTAAAGGAATATTAATGGTAAGATTTTTCTCAATCTTTAACTTTTAGAAAGTAAGCCTAAATGCTTCGGTTTGCACTTAACGTTTAGTTAAGCAGGTATTTACCAATCAATCAGACACACCAAAGACTCACTTAATTGTTAACAAAAAACCAGATCATCCCGATAAGTACATTCACAAGACTCAACTAAAGTATCATAACATGTATTGATAGTAGCGAAATCCATTCATCATACATGATAACTAAATTGCCTTGATTCTCAAAATAAATCCATATCGTCAATACTTATGTAATAAAAATGAATTTATCTAGATGCAAACTTAAACCATGTGTTTTGATTATGTAGTAAAAGCATGAATTGTTATTATAATGAATTAATACCAGTCGGTAAAGATGTGATTAATACATACACGACGTGAGCACATAACCATCATGAGCAGTGCGCTTATTTTCCGCCAACGAACAATTAATACGATACTTGGTGTCAGCAGTGCTTAATTAGTCACATAATTGGCTAAGCGCAGTTTTATTTATGTAGCTCTGAGAGGCACTCGTATGAGGCCAATAATGCTACCCAACCAACGGAACATTGAATATCTGTTAGTTAAAAGTGCTTTCAACACTAAGCCATTGTATCTATATAACAGCTATGCTACCTAATAATACACCCTCACTTATGACTTGTTGAACAGTAATGTTTAGTTGTGCACACTTGTTCACCACACATATGACCATCATCATAGAGTTGAAACTTTAAAAGTGATGAATCATTGGTAGGATCCGATAGTGATCACTGAGTATTAGTTTGGATATTTCCATTCATGGTACATTCTCGGTGGTTGGTTGTGAAGAGATTTTAGCAGCACACTTTTCCTGAAGTACGTTCTAATGATTCTGCCTGAAAAGACACCGGAAACTCCAAGATGAAATTACTCAGCTTAAAACACAACTGCAAAGTCCTCCTGAGCTGCAAATATTCACCATCACAAAGTTCCTCTAACCTTTTTAAAACAAACCTATGATTCGTGGGAGTTCCAAATGGAGATTTATCGTGGTTTGTTGTTGAGAAAACATAGGCAACTAAGTAACAATATGTAGTAGAATCTTTTGAGGTCATATTACACCAAAAGTTTTGATTCTAATTAAAACTACAGTAAATACTCTGCGCTATGAAAACTAACATCATTGTTCTTTAACTGTTCAAGGATGCCACCAAGACTAAAATTTTAAGACTCAACAGTCGCAATTAACGTAACTTGTCTTACCAACTCTAAATTAAGAAGATTCGGCTAAATTTATCTTATAAATTGTTTAAACCGAGTTTAAAAGCTTTTGGACGATTGTGAAAAGTGTGACATCTTTTCTTTTTACAGGTCATTGTTTGGATCCTCTGGTATCCTATAACTATCCTCCGGTCTTTTGCATCAAAGTTTCGGCCACGAATACCGAGGTTTTTAACCCGGATCCTGCGTATATCAAATAGAAACACTGATAAGGACCAGTGACACTATTTTCTTATTTTTCTCATAATGCTTCCTTTTCTTTAAATATTGTCCGATATGTCAGTAAGTCATTTCAATCAAAGTGACTGGTCATATAAACTAATTTGTACATTGTCTTAAAGTGTTTGATATGTAAGTGAAAGGAAATGTCACAGATCGCAAACGATTAATTTGCAGTGGGACAAGACATCCGGAACCTGAAGTGTCACTAGGCCGAGAAATATTCGCACAAGTAACTGAAATGTATGTGATGTTTTGATTGAGTAGAACTCACACAGAATAGCCAAAAGTATGTAACTACCACTAAATCGTACCACTTGAGTACAATTGGTTAATATGAGTTTAATACTCCAAAAAACATAACAAGTTGAACTTATTCCCAAGAACACTTACGAAGTGCTAGAACAGTAAATATTTGACCAGATAGGGTTTTATTGGCAGGGACAACTACAGACTTATCAAACAGTACAGAAAGAAAAACAGTGGTCACATTAAACACAAAGTATATGTTCTAGGGCGGAGACAGTTTAAAAATGAAGAGATTGTATACAGATTTTTACAGATGACATGTGTACACGAGTGAGGAAATCGAAAGCAGTTGAGCTGAAGTATGTACTCTCTTCGGTTATTTAGCGTCTACCCTGGTGCCGACGAATTATATGGTCAGAGCGATCTACAAAAAAAGTAACAAAGAGTAGATTGCCATAAGGTTGTGGAGATTGTTAAATCTTTGCAGATTACATTACGCATTGACCTTAGACAAACAATTGGTCTTCGAACGCGATAAATATTTAAGACAGGCAACACTGATTTAATGCAACATGCTCTTGTTTAAACCAAGTGTAGCATAAAAGATGATTCAACTTTTCCAAACGATAAACTACCTTTTTTAATTTGAGGCTTATTTTTTATTAGTGCCAGGTATTCGTTTTCGACTGCATTTTCACCATCGTTTTCTACCACTTTTGAAGAATTTTTGACCGGCTGTCTTTTTTGAGCGATTGAGGTGAACCAGTGCCAGATACCAATTAGAATTGCTATACTCAAGGCAATTACTAAGATAACCAAGAAAATCATTTCAGTGTCTACACCTTCTTCGATTTCAAATAACTGCAGGGAACGATTACAAAGTATAAATAACTCACGTTAACAGTTTGATTAAATAACTTATGAGCATAATAAATGTCATTATTGTCGTGATAGTAAACAACAATAGACAGGTCAAAAGATCGACCGGCTAATTCGAGAGCGGGTTTGAATCTGTAATAAAGGGAAGTCTAGAAATTTTTTGGTAACGAAACCAAACAAACCTCTTGACCGGGTTCTAATGTCTCATGGAGGCGTTGCCTGGTGAAGTTCTGAATGTGATAGTCATAGTACATAGGATAGTGAAGTGCCCCTTCTATAAAATCTAGTTTGAATTGTTCACCGTTTGTCGGATTGGCATTAGCCAAGGAAGCCACAAGAGATGAAATTTTTCCGACAGGCAGGTTTATTTCACGACGTCCAGAGTAAAGACCGTAGGGAGGTTTACTAAGGGCTACCAAGACATTAACGGCTGGAGATCCTTTGAATCTATCGTCTTCATTTGTTACAGAAGGTAAAAGCGTGGAGTCTTCTTCCGACAAAATAGTTGCGTCTTCAGCAAAAGAACTAAGTACTATAAAGTAGAAAGTTAATAAATTAAGTAAGAGATCCAAACAAGACGTATGATTTATAAATATTGCTTTGATCACGATCAGATAGATATATCATATGGTGAACATGCTGCATTAGTCCCAAAAGTAATAATCTTCTAAATGTTTCAAGGATGTTTATACCACGGTTAATTGAACTTAGAGAGTCGATATACAGGCTAGGTGCAAAATATTACGTTAAAATGGCTGAAGATGTCTTGAATTAGCAACAAACCTTTAAAGATGAGGTGGATCAGTTATCACTTTTTTTTACCAATTAAAACTGTACACGAATTTGCTGTCTGAATTCCATTCTGGAAGTTAGGTTTAAAATATGATGGTAGAGCTATAATACTTAACAACTGCTTCTAATAAAAGCGGCTATCAAGAAAGCTGTCTTCCCTAATATTGCTTTCATTAGTTTGATCTTTCTTCGGCCTACGATAGCAATACAATTTTCCCTAGTACTTAAACATTTATACTGATGAGATCAACTAAAGGTTCTCTAGGTCGGTTTGATGCGATACTTTCAATCTATCTGGAGACGCATCGAGCATAGTAACACTTAATAGCGTCAGCGAACAAACCGTGTTTTCTATTAGTACTAAGAGGTTCCTAGAAGCGAGGCTAGGGACAATAGGGTCGAACAATCCTACAGTTTCTTGATATAAAACTCAACTATGGTACCCAATTTTGTGTAGACATATATATTTTCGACGTTTTTTGTATTGTAGAAGGCGAACTATTTAAAAAGGATGATGATATTTTAATCAGTGAGTAAACTTGTTGGTCTTCAACGTGTCAATACATCAGATTACTGCTTCCACTTTAATTTAATCCCATCCATTTAAATTGTCAACAAAAGTAAAGTAATTTTGAGATTATTTAATACGTTCTACTGAAATATTCACTTTCTGGAGATGGTATATACTAATCTCTTCCACGGACTAGGTTTTCGTTGCCCAACGGAGAATGGTATGCTGTGTGATGGTTGTGAAGATTATTACCACGAATTCTGGAAAAAATCATACCATCTGCACGGAAAAGATGAAGTAGGACAGGGTGTATACATCTTGATCTATAATGTTACTCAAAAGCACATTGCCATCTCGCCTAAAAAGATTGCTAGAATAAACTCAAAGGGCGTAAAAAATAAATGGAAGTGTTATGTCAATATGGCCAACAAGTTCAACCCCAACTCTTACATCTGCTACTAATGTTATGCCGAAAAAGAAGTCACTTGTCCTGACTCAATCTAAACGTGGAAGCAAAAAGTCGAGGACAGCTGCCAAAATGAAAATATCACACAGGAAGTATGTCTGCTGTACAAATTATTGGGAGTAGGGATATAAAAAGGAATGTGCAGAAACCGAGTATCTCACGACAAACGGGAAACTCAATTAGAATAGATAAACCCAAAGAGCAAAAAGAGGAGACATGAAAGATAAGGTCCCTGTAAACATTTCTGAAGGGTTGACAAGTTTTTTTACTCACACTTGACTAATTTCACTGAAAAAGACTAGACTTCAGTGGAAAATATCATAGTGAGTGTAGTCTTTATAAATCTTAGTAAGGCCTCGGACAAGTTATTTTGTACGAGCATTAGAGTGAAGCTAGAAAGCCCCAGTATCGGTTGTACAGTTAGATATGAGATTAATTACTGTTTAAATAAGTAGATTGCGAATGAAAACCTGTGAAACACTGCAAAAGACAATCCTAGATCCCTTTTCTTCCTTACTACACGCGAATAACTCAACCAAAATGGGAAAGTCATCGAATTAATTTCTTGCAGACAACATAAACCTTTCCAGACGCATAAAAAGTGAGAATGATAAGCTAGGATCACCGGGAAGTTTAAGTGAACCCGTTATGTAAATAAGTCCGTGGTGGTTGGAAGTGAACTCGAGGAGAAGTGCAGCAACGAAAGTCGGCTACAGCGACGATGGCGGTATTTTAGACCTACGGTGTGAGCACTTTGGTATCTTATCATATGTTAGAAGGTGGCTAATCGTTTGAGTCAGCCGATAGTTCACTAAAAGACAACCGCTGCACTTATTTCAGACCTCTTACTTTTATTTATGTCTTATAATTTAAAAGGACAATTTCACAGTCTAAAAACTAAGATCAAATAATTCACTTCTGAAGTTTTGTTTCTTAGACTTAGTCTTGAATTACTGCGATTCTACGACATAATGTGCAATATCAGAAACATTTTCAGTGCATTCAAAGCAAGAACTAACATGGATGACTTGATCACCTGTCCTTATCCTAGAAAACTGGGACGACAAGTTACAAAAACAGTCAACGTGGTTATCAGTACCATTAACTGATCCTAGTTTTAACAGCAAATATGGGGGTTAGTGAGTAGTGTATAAACGTCTTGGCAGTGATATATAAATAACTTACTATAATTGCTGTATAGAAGTATGAACCATGAATAGTACACAACCTTACAATACATGCTCGGACTACTGCATCGAAGGACGTCACCAATACGTGTCGCAAATTTATTAATTGACCGATTAAAACAAAATAGCATTTGCTTGTGGATGAGTTTCTACTTACTTAAATACATAATAAAATGCCATTACTCAAACTCTGAAATAAATTTGCAAACATTATACAGCGCCAATATTAACTTCTTGTCAGTGAGGATGTCGTACGCCTATCTATTTAAGTATATAATTATAGGAGATACAGGTAAGTATAATTACTAATCCCGATTATTTAAAATTCATCTTATGTGATGGGCTTTCATCACACTAATCCGTGCAATAAAATCAGTGCGTACTGAGCTTCTACGTTTGTTAAGTTATGTAGTTGACATATTCATAAAACTAATATGCAATTACTGTGTAACATTTAACGTAAAAGATTTAAGAGTTCTCCGCATATGCTGATTTGCTTTATATGCCGCAATTAGTATCTGCACATATATGTTTATTTGGAAGATGTGACGAATGTAACTAGAAATAACTTAGCAATGAGCAGAATATGGTTTTAAATCCCATACCCGCATACTCAACTTCTTCGCAAACATCTTTCGGTCAGGACTAAGTGTCAGATATCTACTTACATTCTTTTATTCTAAAAAAACGCTGAGTGTAAAAGCTCACTAACAATACGGAATGATAAATAATTACATTCCGTTGAAATCCATCGATATAGCGCTAACATCTTGATAAGGCCTAAAGGATCTTATGACTCAGTGACTTGTGGTTTTATTAGGTCCAGGTGGAAATACGGCTTCCTAAATGAAGAATAGGTATTTATCAAATGCGTTTTTCGCTTGCAGTACAATGTAACACCTGGAGTCATTCTTGGGTTACTACAGGTCTTAAGCTCAGATAAAGGAAGAGAGTTAACCATGGAGTTACCAAACCCATTCCGTAGGAGAAAACCTTGCTGGAAAAACGCTAACTAAGCTAACGGTTTGAACAATGATCCTATGTATCGAAACAGTCAGGAAAACGTTATTGACTTCGCCTAAAGTACTTTAAACAGGAAATGTCTGTAAAAAATTGAGCTGTATATCATTGTGCGCGTCCAGGGAGTTGGTTTGGTCCCATACTGAACTAAGATTACAAAATCGTCCTAAGTTCTGAATTCCAACCATAAGAAAGCTTATGACCTGGTAGAAATGCTAGAGATTCTACCCCTTTTCCACAACAGAAGGGTGAATTCTAAAATCAGAGCACTGTTGTTTCGGAATGACTTAGATAGTTGATCGCTTGCACTCACTGTACCGAGTTTTCGCTTTGGACACAGCTGATGACAGTTATTCCCCCACGATTATCATATTCACCACTTAGGTCATTTTGCACGGAACATAGTTCTCCAAGAAAGAATAATAATAACGGAATGAAAGGTAAATAAAAGTAGTGATATCGTGTGGAAAATATCCTTTTGTTGGAAGCGTATAAGATGTCGGCACAAACTGGCTACAGTAGAGCCTAAGGATATCTGCTTAAGATCAGTCACAAATAGTGGTTGTTAAGAAGTTTCGTTTGTTTATGAATGTTCTTCACTTCGGAATCTAAAAAGTTTATATCAAGATGAAACACGCAGTTTTTGTGTTCAGTATTTTCTTACTTCCGTCAAAGTAAAATAACATTTTAGCTGGGTATATTTAATGCCCTAGAGAAATACCTTCCTATCGTCAAACTTTTTATGATCGCCAATATGACTTTGGTTTCAACTAGTCATCATATTACGAATTATTTCATTAACAACAGTACCTACTTTTAGTCACCGTTTTCCTGCTAAATTTCCTTGTATGATAGGACTCCAAGGAATAGGTGTTTCAATCACAGCTGTAAAAGGCTATGTATTTGTACAACTTTCATCACTAAATGAATAAAATTTTATCAAAGTTGTTGGTTTATGGCCCCAAAAATCTACTGTGCTTGGGAAACCAGGATTTCCATTTCTTGCACATAATTTCGTGTGTTTGGTTTATTAAATTGTTGGGGTTTATTTTCAGCAAGCACTAATATTAAGCATAAGGAGAGACATCGTCTAACTTGGTAACCCCCTGCATCAAACCAATAATGTACTCAAATAGACCATATTGCCACCATTGTTGGAGAGGCTCTATAGAAGAATGTTGCTCGTTCTGGGATACATGTTTGGACTCCGATCACTATCTCCATCTTTGTTCAACTTTATCATAGACCCACTGCTGGAAATAACGTTCTTGTCGTCTGAATTTTCAGGAATTGATCTTCCATGAGATCCACTTATCGACTGAGAATACATAGATGATATAGTCCTGTTTGGTGAAGACGCTGATAAAATGAAGTCTTTTGGTAGCACTGACCAACAATGCCAGGATATTTGGGATGTGTTTCTCTCCCTCTAAATGCAAGTTGTTGCTTTGGGACTGACCTGCGTCAACACCTGAGCTAAGGATAGGGAGTGAAGTAATCGGACGCGTTGACAACTTCATTCATCTTGGAAGTCTGATCAGCCCTAATGGGTTGTTGTCTGATGAGATCTCTGCACGGATTCAAAAAGCTGGTTTGGCTTTTGCTAACTTAAGTCACCTGTGCCGAAGGCAAAATATCCATCTATCAATTAAGGGACGAGTATACTGCGCAGCGTTTCGTTCTGTTCTACTTTACCGCTGCGAAACGTGATCATTAAGAGTAGAAGATACTTGTAAGCTACTAGTATTTGATCGCAGATGTCTCAGAATATTGCTTGCATCTTCTGGGATCACCGGATAAATAATAGTGAGGTTAGACCAATGGTTGGAGACTCAGGGTGACATGGCTCAGAATCGATCACAATGGCATAGGTTTATACACTCTTTGTCTTCCCTTGAACCGTGATATTAAAATTATTTTGTACCTTTCTGCGAAATGATTCTTCCTGTACTATATCCTTATACGCAATCTTTCCTTTATATGTTACTACCATTGAATTAACTATTATGAGTTTGGTGTTCATCTTGTTGTGCTAATGAGGCTATGGCAACTTGAACCGATGCATATATGTGCATGATCCTACGTTGTAGATGACTGAATGGGGTTATTTAAAATGTTTATTTAAGTTTTCTGAAGGTATTTAATCTATTTTAACATATGAACATTGCTTCAAATAAACACCGAAATGCACCACACAATAAAAAAATGTGACTGTGAAAAGATAGAAGAATAAATGGATGGAAGAAAATGAATAAGAGTAGTATGTGATGGGAGGAACTGTTCAGTTAAGAAAAGTGCAACCACAAAGAATCTTACCAGTTGAAGTTCATCTCAATTTTATTATAAATGTCAGTCAGTCAGTCAGTCAGTTACAACGTAGAACTTCGTACGTACGTACATCAGTTCGAGTTGCCATACCACATTAGCACAGAGATAAAGTTGTCAATTCAAATCCCATATTGGTAGAAGTAGTAAGAGTATAAGTATTATGTGAAAGATAAGGGTTTGAAGATGTTATTGAAGGAGTATAATCCAGTGAAATAAATTTGGAAAGAGAAAAAGGATACGGACATGAAGAATTCAGGTTAGAATTTGGTAGAACACAAAGAGTGTATGCACCTGCGCCATTGCAAACGATTTTGAGCCATGTCATTCAAGGTCTCTAACCATCGGTTGCTATCATCTCGCGAATCCCAACCAGGTAGTCTACACCTACCAACACGGCCCAGTCCACTTGTCAGCGACTTCATGGATTTATGCCATGTTTTGGTCTGGCCGCCCCTAGCTTTCTTCCAACCTACTCCTACACCATAAAGCATTTCACGTCGGGGAAGTCGGTGGTTGGGCATACGTAACACATGTCCCAGCCATCTCAACTGATGAAGTTTCACCACTTCATCAATCGATTTGCCATCCTTACCTAGTACCCGTTTCCTAACATCTGCATTACTTACCCGGTGGTCCCAGGATATACGAGCAATGAGTCGAAGACACCTATGATCGAATACTAGTAGCCTACGAATATCCTCTACTCTTATAGGCCATATTTCACTGCCATAAAGTAGGACGGAACGAACTGCTGCACAGTAAACCCGTCCTTTTGTTGCTAGACGGATATCTTGCCTACGCCATAAATGGCGCAAGTTGGCGAAAGCTAGACGAGCCTTCTGTATCCGTGCTGAGATTTCGTCACACACCAGACCACAAGGGCTGATGAGACTCCCAAGATAAGTGAAGCTGTCAACACGCTCAACTACTTCACTCCCTATCATTAGTTCAGGTGTCGATGCAACCCAATGCTGAAGTAACATTTTGCACTTCGAGGGAGAGAATCGCATCCCGAACATGCCTGCATTGTTGCTTATAGTGGTCAGAAGACTCTGCATTTTGTCAGCGTCTTTACCAAATAAAACTATGTCGTCGGCGTATTCTAAGTCAACAAGTGAATCTCCCGGTAAAAGTTCAACTCCAGGAGATTGAGATAATGAAAGTGATATCTCTAAAAGCATGTCAACGACAAAGTTAAACAAGAATGGAGAGAGTGGACAGCCCTGACGAACACCACTTGAGGTAACCAATTCTGATGACAGTTCGCCATAGGCTCTAACTCGACCAGTTGTGTTCGAGTAGAGAGCCTTTATGAGGTTAATCTACTTCTTTGGCACTCCTTTCACTGACAAACACTGCCATAGAACCTCACGATCCACGGAGTCAATGCCGCCTTAAGGTCAAGAAATACTACTATTGTGGGACGTCTGAATGTATGTCTATGTTCTAGGACCTGACGCAGAGTGAATATCTGGTCTATGCAACCACGTCCAGGTCGAAAACCAGCCTGGTTTTCTCTAGTCTGCTCTTCACGAGCTTTGGTTAGGTGCCTAAGTATTATTGAAGCTAATATTTTAGACACTATATTAGTCAAACTGATTCCTCTGTGATTGTCACAGGAGGACTTTTGTCCTTTCTTATAGACTGGCACAATCAGTGATTGGGACCAGTCAGATGGAATTACGTCCAGTTCCCAGATTCTACCTAAGACCTCAGTCAATCTCGTTGCTAGTACTGGACCACCATCCTTAAAAATCTCAGGGGTGAACCTGTCAGGGCCTGCGGCTCTCCCTCGCTTCAGATTTCTCATAGCTTTTTCAACCTCGTAGAGAGTTGGAGGACTTACCTCAATTTGCCATTCAGGACGACTGGGGATCGTGGGTAACTGAAGTGTGGCTGAAGGCCAGTTGAACTGATCCCTAAAGTGTTCTGCCCATCGATCCAATCTCCTGGATTGAGAATGAATGATATGCCCATCTTTGTCTGAGATAGTTTCGCTAATAGTTGGGTTCCTAATGCCGGTTTCTTTAATAAGTCTGAATAGCTGTCTGCTGTTACCTATTGCCGCTGCCTTTTCCATCGCTCTTGCTTTCGCTACCCACCACTGTTCACGATCATTGCGTAGGCTTCTTATTAGCCTTCGCTTAAGCTGACTTCGCTCTTCGTTATGTTCAGAGCCAGGTGGGATGAGTTTTTGAGCATCTATCAGTGTGGTGGATGCTGCCGAGATCCATTGTTTCTCCCTGACCTTATGGCTTACCTTACTAGCGGATATCACTGCTGTTTCCACAGCTTTTCGGATGTCATTTCACGCTGCTTCGGGGTGGGCACAACTTACATGTCTGTCTAACTGTTTTTCCAGTTGTTCCTGAAATATATTCTTAGCTTGCTTATCATTAAGTAGAACCCTTAGAGGCTTCCCTGCAGTGTCTTTCCTACGTCCAGTAAGACGCAGACAGATACGTGCTCGCACTAGAGCATGATCTGAGTCTAAACATGTGCTCCAGAATGAGCGACAGTCTTCTATCGAGCCCCTCCATCGGTGGCTGATAGCGATGTGATCTAATTGGGTCCAACGTTGGGACGAATTCGGGGGTCGCCATGTCAAAAGATGTTTTTCCTTATGCTTAAAGTTAGTATTTGCAAGAAATAGGCGGTTATCTGAGCACAGCTGCAACAGACGGTCGCCATTATCTGTCCTTTTAGCCACGACACCATAAGATCCACCCAGGTGTCTTTCCCTTTCATTTAGTTTACCTACTTGAGCATTAAAGTCACCAGCCACTATTACTACATCAGAACGCCTAGCTTTTCGGAGGTCAGAAAGTTTCCTGTAAAACTCATCTTTTACATCATCTGAGCTGCAGTCAGTGGGAGAGTAGGCAGAGACAACAAAGAGGCAACGACGAGTTTCCCTATCTTTCCGAGTTCTTACTGATCCGTTTAGTCGGACAGCGCATAGACGACTGTCTACTGGGATCCAGTCTAAAAGAGCTAGTTCTGCCCCAGGACTTAATGCTATACCTACTCCAGCGAGGCCACGGGAAGCAGCATCAGGGCTTCCAGATACACGAAGCGTGTATTGAGATGGTTCTTCATTTTGATTAGGTGAGGTCAAATGAATGACGCTACTCGGATCTTGTATGCGCGCTTCGGAGACGCAGCATACATCGATGGTGTAAGATTCTAGAGTCCTAGCTAAGGAAGCCTGTTGTCCTATTTGGCACAATATTCGGACATTAAAAGTTCCTACATGTAGTTTAGAGCGAGGTTTCAGGAGACCAGGAATAACGTTCCGTGTACACGAATCGTTTGCCCTGGCGGTGCGAGGTGATAAAAGGACGTGGGAAGGGTTAGTCGTGGAGATAAGAGAGTTGTTAGGAGGTGTAGGAAGGATTTGAAAGTGACCAACTTGGTCTCGTGTGTTGTTACGGGTATGAGGGCATTTATCACTTCCCGGCTGCCCACACCGTGGAAGGGTATTTCTTGAGGGACCTGAAAAAGAAGTTGGATTAGTGTTGGTCTGAACGACCTGGGAGCGTGACCGCAGTGCCCAAGGGACAACTGCTTGAGGCCGGTCACGCACGGCCTTTTTGTGGAGGATTTTTGACGTGTTAGCTCCGTTCTTCAAAGGACCTTACCGCCGGAGACGGAAATCCGTGGGATAAGGCGGGGTGTGCATTTTTAGGGTCGACCTTTTCTAACCCCACCCCTCCTTGTGGGAAGGCAGCATCGCTGTCATGCTGGTTGTCTGAAGGAAACACCTTACTGCCGTCACACCTCTGTACAGTCGGCAGTACGACTTCGCCTTCGGACCTTGGGATTGCTGCTTTTAATCTTACCGCTCTTCAACCGACCTGTCTGGCATGGTAGGACCTCGAGGAACGATTGTTCCAGCCAGCATAGCTCGATTGAATCATCACGATAGGCAAGCCCAACTACCACGTCAAGGTAGCAGCAACTGTCGGGTTATTATAAATGTAAAAAAATTACAACATTACTCTAATAACTTCATGCTGTGAGCCATTTCTGATAACTTCAAATCACTGAGTTGCATCATCTCTCGGACCCCAATCAGGGATTCACAATTGGCCGATATATGCCATTTTTCATTCTACCGGGTCATGTCTTTAACTGACCATCTCCGATCTTTTCAACTAGTACCAGCATCGGCAAATAATGCTCGATATGGACATTTCTGTACTGATCAACCCACCCAAGTCAGTGTTTCAAGATGGTGACACCCATTAAGTTGTTATCATTGTACCCAGGATCATTGCCGAACAGTGGCATTACTAATACATTGTTGCTATCGGATGTCATCAGTCCTTTGGCAACTGTGATTAGACAGCTTCCGAACGCCCTCAGCTCGGAACAGAGATCAGGTCCCACAAGCACAGAGCAGCACTTCTACCCCCGTTTTGTAAGTTCAACCTTTTAAAATCAGACTGACATTACGACGACATCGAAGATGATTTCTTCGCGATATGTAAATTGATCTCATTTTCTACACCACCACCGAATTGTATACATCTACCATGGTAAACGGACTTTTTGACTATTTTTGCGGTTAACCACATGGGACTAGTGCAGACACATGGTCCTGCAAGTCTTCCAGAAGTAGTTCACACTTCGATTATACAAAGTACATTACAGAATTGCGTACATCGATTATCAAACAATTAGCGGTCCTTTGGATAGTTTGCGTATCATCTGATGGTAAGATAATGTCATCTATATACTCAAAGTCAAAAAGTTCTCCATTGTTACTACCTTGAATTCGCCTCTGAAGTTTTATTTGTATGTCTTTTTGTTCTTTCTGTAACAAATATTTAGATTTTCTTTTAGATTGGGATAATTTTGTAGTAAATTACACCTATAACTGTTCTTGTTAAACATTTCTGCAGGTGTCGGGAAGTCATGTTTACTATTGCAGTTTACCGACAAACGATTTCAACCAGTTCATGATTTAACTATCGGTGTTGAATTCGGGGCTCGAATGATCAATATAGATGACAAACAAATCAAGTTACAAATATGGGACACTGTTAGTGATATCTTTCCAAGTTTAGTTCTCTTTTCAGGCTGGACAAGAATCGTTTCGATCGATTACTCGATCTTATTACCGTGGTGCAGCAGGTGCATTACTAGTATATGATATCACCAGGTAATTTGTTTGAGTTTCATAATTTTTTTCCGCAGAAGAGAAACATTTACTCATTTAACTACCTGGTTAGAGGATGCTAGACAACATTCAAGCTCTAACATGGTTATTATGCTGATAGGAAATAAAAGTGACTTGGAAAGTCGACGCGATGTTCAAAAGGAGGAAGGTGAAGCATTTGCCAGAGAACATGGCTTAATTTTTATGGAAACATCAGCTAAAACTGCTGCTAATGTTGAAGACGCCTTTATTGATACAGCTAAGTGTATACATGGAAAAATCCAGGAGGGAGTTCTTGATGTCAATAATGAGGTAAGTTTATTCTTTCAATCAAATTATTAATACTTCTGTGTTTGCCACTGTTGAAAATTTAAATAGAATTTTTATGACAGATTTCAGCAAATCTCGTGTCTTTAATATTATTTTAAAGTTTGACTAAATATCTGGAAGTAATCTCAATGCCAATTTTTCCTGTCTTTAAATAGTTAAATGCAGTTCCTTCGATTATTAAAGAATGATATTAATAAAGGTCGAATCTGAGCGGAACATATTACTCTGTCAATCACGATGTAAATTTTGTGTATCAAAAAAGTACTACTAAATATAAATCAATGCTTCCATACTAAAGACCGATTTGGGATTTTAAATAATTTTCAGTTGTATCTCTGGTCCACTAAAACTTAATGAATGTACACTAATTACTAGAAATTAGGTAAATACTTCGTACGTTTTATTCTGCGCTGAAAAAGTTCTGAATTTTACCACGTCTGTGAAATATTCTTAGAGTTAGTATTCTTTTGTGCTAAAGATATCTTTTATCGTCTTCTTAAAAAGCATTGCCTGAGTTTTAAAATCTCTAAAGAAATAAAGATTAAAGGTGAGGGAAAATTTAAGTTACAACTGGATTACGGTCTTTTAGATCACCAGTTCAATCCTATGCGTGTAATGTACAAAACCTCTCAACTCAGGTAGTTTATTCTACTAGTCCATGTTTCCTCGAGTCATATCTTCTATGCTTAAGCTATTCTACTACTACTAACACTCTTACTACTTATACTATTTCGGCACCTTACTGTACTGATGTTGTATGGTAACTGATGTGTCAAAATGAAGATAGGTAAAAAAGGTCACTCTCAGAAGTGATTTGCGGACTGTTGTTATTTATGTTCTTATTGTATAATTACTAAGTAACTGGAGTACTATATTTATATATTCCGTCTAACTTACTAACTATTATTGTACTGTGTATTCACAGCTTGTCCTATTCAAAGCCGCTTTTGATTTGTTTATGTACAACTGTGATTTTCCATTTTATGATGTGATGTGGTCCACTATGTATTAAAACCACGTATGCTTGGATTGTAATAACACTAGAAGCTGTATGCTAACTTCTTGGGTTCAAAGCAGAATATGGAGAATAGTACACGAATAGTGGACCGATATGAGCTCAACTTGCGTAGGCTAAAGGTTAACTGCGCAAGTCAGAAGTGTAGTTATTCAAGTCTGAAGGAGCTAGGCTATAAACGGAATAGTAGATGTAGGATATAGAGAGTTCAACACTTGATATCGATTAGTATCTCAGTGTAGTGAACGAGTACACAAGCGGGGACAACCAAATGTACCTGGACATAAAATTACAGAATCTCTTAGTAAAATTTGAGAACCATACAGTGAATATTTCATTTGCAAAATGTCAATCAATTGTCTCAGACTTGACCGTTCCTTTGTTTACACACCACTCACTCTCTGTTCCCATTCTCTTCGATCTTCTTAACCTTCCACCGCCAGGCACCTCACTCTCGATAGATGATACATACTACTCATAGCTGTTGACATCAGTAGCACACACCACCATTTTATTTATTTATTTAAACACAAATATTGGTACGAGGGGGAACCAGATATATATGCGCCACACAAAACAATGAGAATGGGAAGATAAAAAGGGGTAAGGTGCATATGAGAAAAAAAGAAAGGAACAATAACAACCACAGATTAGTGTATGTTATCATAATAATTAGAGTAATAATGGGGGAAACAGTAATGTACAACCAGAAGGACTCTTTCAGTTAAGGAAGTTATGATCACTTTTTATGAAGAAGGTTACAGCAGGATCGCCACTAGCTTCTGTTCTGAGCCGTATCTGATAACGTCTCTAGCCACTGTGTTGTACCATCTCTTGGCCCCCAGCCAGGGGGTCGGGAAGGACCAACAAAAGCTAGCGCTTTGTAGCTTTCTTTGATACCACGACACCATGTCATACACTGACCACCACTCTGCTTTTCCCAACCAGTCCTAGCGTCGGCAACTAATGCACGACGTGGAATTCTCTGGGGCGACATTCGTAGAACATGTCCGAGCCACCGAAGTCGGTGTTTCAAGATGGTGACACCAATCGGGTTATAGTCTCTGTGCCCGAACACACGATGCGAAACCTCTGCATTACTAACATGGCGCTGTCACTGAATGTCAGAAATCCTTCGGAGACAACAGTGGTCAAACACATAGTCTTCTGACATCCTCGAATCGAAGAGGCCAGGTTTCACAAGCATAAAGCAAAACTGCTCTCACCCACGCGTTATAGATCCGACCTTTTACAGCCAGACTACCTTCACAAAGACGCCAAAGATGGCTCAGATTGGCGTAAGCCGCTCTGGCTTTCACTATACGTGAACTGATCTCACCACTCACCCCACCACCAGTACTTATGCAGCTACCTAGATACACGAACTTCTCAACTACCTCAATCTGCTCACCACCCAAGATGAGTACAGGATTAGAATCCTGCCAGTCTTGTAGGAGTACTTTGCACTTTGAATGTGCAAAGCACATACCATACCTATGGACACTGATTGCCAACTGATTAAGTGCGGATTGCATGGCTTGGGTATTATCGCACAGTAAGACAATATCATCCGCATACTCAAGATCGAGAAGTCGTTCTCCAGGCAACAGATTCACACCGCCAGTACTTACATCCATTAGAGCTGTTTCCAGAATGTCATCGATGGCAAAGTTGGAGAGGAATGGTGAGATTGGGCAACCCTGTCTAACCCCACTGCGTGAATGGAATAATGGAGAAAGGTGGTTGTATGCCCTCACTCTGCATGAGGTGTTTGTATGCAGATGTAAATAAACTTCACAGTCACACCTTTCTTCAATAGACAATCCCAGAGAACAGTTCTGTCCAATGAATCGAAGGCGGCCCTGATATCAAGAAACACTATGATTGTTGGCCTGTGACAAGTATGACGGTGTTCTAACATTTGGCGGAGGATGAAGATACGATCAGTACATCCTCGACCAGAACGAAAACCAGCCTGCTCCTCGCGAGTCAATCTTTATCGGGTTCTAAACAACCCACCAAGTATGACAGAAGCCAATAGTTTGGAAGCAATCGAAAGTAGACTTATCCCACGATGGTTGTTACAGGAACGACGTGAGCCCTTTTTAAAGATAGAGACAACTACCGACTCATTTCATGACGTTAGAACACTCTCTAGCACCCAGACTTTTGTAAACAACTCAGTCAGTTGCTTAGCCAGAAATTCACCACCATCTTTAAGAAGGGCCAGAGGTAAGTCATCTGGACCTGGTGATTTGTAGCGCTTCAAGAGTTGGAGTTCCTTGCGGACTTCCGCCTCGTTTGGTGGATCAGTCGTCACCGGTCATGAGGGGCAGGACAATCTGATCGATGTTGTCGGAGCAGCAGGCCAGTTGAACTGCCCTTCAAAGAATTCCGCCCATTGACCAAGACGTCGACAGATGTTAGTGATTGGCATCCCGTTATCCTCACAGATTGTTTCACTCACACCAGACTTCTTGCTGCCAGTGGCTCGGATGAGTTGGAAGAGCTTCCGGCATTTGTCAAATGCAGCTGCTGCTTCCAGCTCATTAGCACGCTCCGACCATAAGGCTTCTCGGTCCTTACTCAAGCTTTGCCCGATTTCATTTCGTAACAGTCTTCGTTTATGGTCAAACTCACGGTCACCCGGAGTAAACCGACGGGCTTCGATCAGTTGTAAGGAGCCAGAAGAAACCCAGTGCTTATAAGCGAGACGTGTCGCTAGGCCGCAAGCGACTTTACTCGCCATTTTCATGGCGTCATGCAGTTGCAACCAATGCTCATCTATACTTTTCGGTGGGATGGTAGCTAACCCAGAACCTAGCTCGGTTTGAGATGCAGAAGGAGGATGCCAGGTGGCACATCAGCGATGACTGTACTGGTAGTTAGTGCTAGCCAGAAACAGGTTGTAGTCTGTGCACAGTTGCAGTAGACGGTCCCCGTTATCTGTCCTGCGACCAACAAATCCCCATTGGCCACCTAAACGACTCTGTTCTGTGCCTAGACGCCCGACCTATGCATTCGAGTCTCCGGCTAGTGCTACAATATCTGTCGAACGCACTTTCTGGAGAAGAACAGTTAATTGGTGGTAGAATTCATCCTTGATTGCATCCGGGTTGCAATCTGTCGGGGCATAGACGGAGATGACAATAAGACATCGTTTCTCACGCCGATTTCTTCTCACTTTGATAAAACTTCCTAATCTGACAGCACATAATCGACTGTTAATGGGGATCCAATCGATTAGTGCTGCCTCAGCTCTAGCACTTGGTGCGACACCAATGCCAACAAGACCAGACGAAGATATCACGCACGTGAAACAAACTTTTCGAAGCGACAGATGGAGAACGAATTTGTAGTACTTCACTAGAGTCTTGAATACGGGTCTCGGATAGACAACAAACATCAACATTAAGACCTTCTAAAGACATAGCCAGCCCCATCTGTTGTCCGATCTGCATTAGCGTGCGAACGTTGAAGGAAGCCAGTTTGAATAGTGTACGTGATTTCAGAAAGACTGGTTTAGTATATGTATTCGGTGTAAGCATTCACTTTCGACTAGACAGTGACTGAAGATCGTTTAGAAAGAACCGAGTTTCCACCATGGGCGAGCTGCTGCATAAGTTGAATAGTAAGGATACACAAATTGGGAATAGAAGAGAGTGAATAAGTAACGTGGTAAAAATAATAATGTAAACTGTCTGATTTTTAGTCGGAATGTGAATAGTATTTTCCGTAAATATCGTAATTTCATTTTATTTGTGTGTGGGCTGGAATACTGCTCAGGTGCCCAAACCGAGGCAGGTGGTTTTCTTAGAAGGCCACACCCCGAGCCTTCGACCTAGAGCTCTAATCCACAAGGCAGTTCCATTGTAGCCAATGACCAACAATAGGTTCATACACTATCTTTTCCTTCAGGATCCTGGAACCCATGTACACCATTGGTTTGGAATCAGGGTTTTTCAACTCCCCTCGTTGGATCCTTGTTACACACTAACCAGGTTAGTGCGCCAGACATTCGCTTTTCGTCCTCTCAATTTCGTAAACAGCATGTCAGCCGCGAGAAGGCAGTGAGTAGGACTTCCTTGACAGTGGCTTTATACTTCTAGCCATGTGAGAACATTTTGAGAGGGAGAGCTGACTCTCCCCACTCTTGGTCGTACCAGGGCATTTGTGGGCTACCAGGGCTTTTTTAATTGTTTTATCTTGTCACTTTAACCACGTTAAAAGAGTTAGAGTATCGAAACCGCAGCTTAACATAGAATTGGTTATCATAAAATTCTTCAAGAGACCAACCTCAACGACTGAATACTACTAAATAAAAGTTGATTTACTCAGTTTTGAAACATAAATTGCATAACAGTAGTAATAATACTTGGCTCTCCAAGTCGAAATAGATGACGCGAGATTCTATCCTGGGATCGGTTGGTTAAAATCAGAGTTCTTCAACCACCAAGTCGCCACTCAGTTATAGAACATAACTTGATATGCTATGATAGTTACCTTAGCTACTAATTCCATGTATCTTATTTGACCCACATTAGGAACTAGCTATGTGACATAGTGAGTATTGAAAAATATTCAGCAACTTGATTCAAGTTGGTGATTCACTAACTCCTAGTTGGCTGTTCCACAGCGGTTGTTAAAATATCTAACCAATAATTCAAATGTCACAATGTTAAACCCTATTTCAATTCACGTTCTGTTTAGGTTTTCACTCATTTTGCATGAATATCCACAACCTAGTGGTATATGTGGCTAAAGCTTAATCTTTGCCAGCACTTTCACTTCCCGGCAATGTTCTTGCCTCTACTTGTTTTGTTTTGTTTTTCACATTATTTTACAAGGCAAATGGGATTAAACTTGGACCTCATCATAACCCGGTAGGTGGAGCCTATAATAATAGTAACTTGACAAATCGTACTTCTGGTGCCGGTTGCTGCTAATGGGTTTTTTGTTTTGATTGTTGAGAGGAGAAACTTCGGTAAGACAAACAATTTGGAAACTAATAATAATAACAGAAATAAATATCGTGTTTATTTGTTTGTTCGCACTTATTGTTTTCTTCCCTCCCCCCCGTTACATTTTGAGTAATTCCCATAATCCATGTGATAATTGTGTGCAGCCTGGCAATTGATTTATTTTGCTTACATACATTCTGTTTCTTTTTTCTGTCATCATGTTATCTTGTTCCCGAGTATCGCTGCACTCCACTTTCTTTTCTTTCGTCTTCATTGTCTATTTTCTTAGTCTTTCTTTAAGTTAACTGACGTCATCAGTGTTCCTTTCATATCTATCTTGTTTAAACAATAACTAAACAAATATCATTGTAATTCATCAACTTCAATCATTGCTCATTATGCAAAATCAGTGACCAATATATTTTCGTTTGTTTTGTTCATATTCAATAAAAATTACCTGTCTATTGGAAAATATTTCTCATCATACAAATGAATAGAGAATTTGTTTGTTATATTCGATTATTAATTGGCATATATCGTTTATTCTTGTTTTGTTCTCAATCTTTTTCGTGATACATTTGATATGTACACTATCTCTCCCTCCTCTAAATAAACAAATATCTTACTAGGAAATTCAGTAGGCGGAAATTAATTGTCGTTTTGGTTATCAACTTTTTAATCTATGACACACTAATCACTACATTCAGTAAAATTGGTTTTAAAGGAGAACAAGTAAATAAGTGTGATGTTCATGTGTTTATGTGTTCTGTATTCGTTATATTCTTAATTGAAAGTAATTTGATTACAAATATCTTTGTTTGTTCACTTGATGTTTGTGTATGTTTACCTTGGAATATTTCACCTTTTCTTTAGTTTTCAATGTCCAAATACAGTTTCCGAAGAAAAACTACACATACATACACACACACACATGAACATGTGAAACAAAACATTCTAACATGTGTTAATTGTGGTGAACTATTTCTTTTATGTCTCTCTTCTAATAATTATTTTGTTGTTGTTGTTGTTGTGTATGCATTTGACAGCGTATATTTCATCTCATTCTGAAATTTATGTTATTTGGTTATTTGTTATTGTTTTTTAACTGTTGGGATATATAAATATTGTAAAAAAAAATGGTCTAACGCGTAAACCGATGGTGTTTAACTGTCAAAGAATTACTCATTTTTCAACCCAGTAGGTCATAGGTTCCAATTCAACTGTATTTATTTCAGTTTGTGTAGCCGAATTGGAATGTTATACCTCAGATAAATTGTTAAACTTTAAAGTTGACTTATTACATAAACATGAACTTGGTAAACAGATTGTATCAAATTAAAATTATTAAGTGCATCCTGAATGACATTATTGATTGACCTTACCATCGAAGTATATCTTAGTCGTGTCGTTGTTAAAATAACTTACGATGAGAATGATGCAGTACTTTTATGTAAGTCTAATTAATGCGTCAAACTGTAAATTGTTATGTAGTATAATTAGCTCTCAAATTATAGGTATGATTTGCAGTCAGAAATATGAAGTTGAACGTGTTTACTTAGTTGTTCCCTTGCGTTCTATCAATCCTACTGACTTAGTGATAATTTTTCTAGTTCCCAGTGTTTAATTGAAGAAGTTATCTTAATAGAGCATAACGTGTTTTAAAAGTAAATGGCTAGGGTATTTAGATGTGAATTCACTCGATTTGTGTCCAACTATAGACATCAATGGATTATAATTAGAAGTCTCTTTATCCGTTGTATTTAGCTTCGACAGAAATTGTGGTTACAACACTCAACTCTCATTTACTATATTAGCGGTTTAAATTCAACAACCTACTTTGGTTTAGGTAACCGGGTAATATTACTAATTAAGAAGAAGCGGCTAAATAAAAAGTCAACATTTTAAGCTGTTGATTGATGAGGTAGAAAGTTTTCTACTTCAGATTTTGATTTTTCCTGTTTTAAGGTTTAGATAAATTACCCTAATTTTGAACCAATTAGCACAGGTTATTCAATCATACTTCCATTGAAGTCTCAGGTTGGGTAGAGTTGTGTATAAAAAATGGTATTTTTGACTAAGACAAATTACTGGCAATTGAAGATCAGATGTTGTCGTCTGGTAACTCTGCTCCTCATTGGGATATCAAGTACTACGTACCGCAATTGTATTTACTGTTGATTCGTATGTTAACAGGTCAAATCCGTTCTTGCTGTTGTACTAATCAGTCCAGTCACTACATGTAAAGTGTAACGTAGTTTTTCTTATGATCGAAAATTATCCTATTAACTACATAGAAAACCGCTAACTCTAGCCATTTTTCATCGCATCTTCGTGTTATGATGACTAGTGTAATATTAACCTACAGGTAACAACATGTATTATTTTCTAAAGTTATTTTTATAACTAGAATTGCATACAGGTAAACTAATATCTAACAATTTTCACGCACTCATGTAGGCAATGTTTTAGTTAATTGGATTCATGTTTGGAAAATATAACCAAGCGAATAATTTTGGAAAAACAATTTTCTCACTTCAAATCACAAACCAATTGCTTATCCACCACTGGAAGCGATAGACAACCGTTTAGTTCTATCATAGGACTCCCAACAGTGTGCATTCACAACCCCTCACGCGGAAATTGAAACCAAGACCTCCGGTCTCGCGCGCAAACACTTAACTTCTCGACTACTAAGCCGGCATCCAGTGGTGTTAATGTCGACCGGAACACTACTCGATTTATTCCTGATTCAGATCAACACAAAAAGATACAAATATATAGATGACTGATACGACCACGACTCATAAACAGTTTGAAAAATACAGTTATGTCCCAATTAAGTATTAGGGTAGAAAAATGGAGTACAAAATGTTACGTTTAAATTACAATGATTTTAGAATAGAAAAACAATATGGCAGCGAATCATGCATCAAACAAAACTTATGGTTTATGGAATAAACCAGGACCAAA
Source organism: Schistosoma mansoni (assembly GCF_000237925.1). NCBI lineage: Eukaryota > Metazoa > Platyhelminthes > Trematoda > Strigeidida > Schistosomatidae > Schistosoma > Schistosoma mansoni. The sequence continues at coordinate 48,444,244 of NC_031502.1, forward strand.
CTAAATGTTAGTACTTTTTCAAACTTTGAATTAAGTGAAGTCATGTTCCCCAAGATAGCTTCTGTTGTTTTTCATGGCTTCTTTATTCCTCTTCACATCATCCTCCCCCTTAACTGCCATTTGTCTTAGTGCATACATGAGGGAAAACCTACTAGCATCTTGATCCATACAATACGTGACCAACCTGGTTAGTTGGAATATATAGAAAAAACAATTAGTCACTAGTTAAAAAAAATTGCTAACATAACGTCATTGATATCTCTCCCGAAAACGTTGTCCGCTCTCTTTTTTGGGTCAATCTGGAGGAAACCTGGTCTTCTGCGTTTCCATAATAATCTTCTTGTGAGACTATGTTCTGGTTTTTCGACTTTCTGGGTGGCCAGACTTCCCACATCGAAACTGTCTAAGAAGATTTTCCACATTCAGCTCAGTTTTTAAGTTTTCTGTGACTTGCCAGAATGTCACGGCATGTGGTTCGCATAAGATATCCACTCTTAACCTTCAACTTCCACCACATACATTACTTTCCCTTGTCGCTCAATCATTCATCCACTGGTCCTGCAGAGGTGAGTATTGGGAGTTACAGACGTATACTTCCTGGGTTTTTTTTAATATCCTACGTTTTGTTCCATGATAGGTATTGAATTGAGTCGCCATATTTTGGTTTCTTCTTCCTATACCTTGATGCTTCGGTTTTATTGAATCGAGGACAGTTTTAATTTTTCTAACAAACATTTCTACTGGAGACATTTTATTCGGTGCTGACGGATTTGGAGCTGCTCTGTAGACTAATAGAAAATCACCAAGATTTTCCTTTATCTTCCCCTAACCTTTTACCTTCATTAGTGCTCTTTTGAAAGTGTCCACAAATCTTTCAACTTGACTATTCGATTGTGGATGATAAGGGGTGAACGAACTTGTTCTAGTCCAAATCTGCTGCAAACCTTTGAGGTGTAGGAAGTAAACTGCGTACCATTATCCGACAAGTATATCTGGGGTTCCGAAACGGCAAAATAACTGTTGTAACTTCATGATGGTTTCTTAGGGAGTGGTTTGGTTCATGATCAAAATCTCAGGCCATATAGAATAAGTGTCGACGCAGATAATGAAATGGTACCTTGGAGTGGGCCAGGAAGATCAATGTATACGCGCTACCAAGGTTCTTTTGGAGATGACTAAAAATAGTGTTTCGATTAACGTAGATATTTAGGAACCTACACGCACGTGCTAACTCTTTGTTGTGTTCATTAATGTTAGACTAATATATCTAGCTTCGAGCTATAACTTTCATCCTCCCAATGCTTGGATGGGCTGTATGGAGTTGTTTCAGGACGACTGAGCGTAGGTTATTTGGAACTACCACGCGATCGGGAAACATAATGCAGTTAGTTACAATAGATTGCGAATCTTCTCATTGATTATACTGCTTTAGTTTACGAGATATTTGTTATGTCTCGATAACACGGAATGTCTACAGTTCTGGAAGAGTGCTTGAATTCACAATCAAAAAGGGGAGCAAACCGCCATAGCTAAATATCGACTAAAACAACGTAAATGTAGTTCAGGAAAAACATGGAAATTCAGTGAAGACGTAAGGAAAACAAAAACTACAATAAAATACAAATACTACCACCTCAAATAGAATCAAAAGATCAACAAAATATACATCTAAAGAAATCAATGATAAATTACAATATTGTGTATGTGGAAGGATTTTCATATACAAAACTTTCAAAAAGGATCTTACAATACTTTAGTGGTGAATTCTATTAAACATAAAACCTAATCTGAATACTTCATTGTTCATCCACCGATTAACCAATCATTATTAATTTGATTAAATGCCGATAGATTTTCGTCGTTTAGTTCAAAGTGTCAATCCAATGTCCTATAATGCAATACAATAAAAGATTTATTACTTTTTTTCAAATTATTGTGATATAATGCGTGTTCTTACGTAACCATAATTTCAGAGATAATAAAATAAGCCTGAACCACAAATGTAAGTGTTGTATGCAAAGATGGATAGTGGCTAGCAGTGGAATCCAGTTTGACGCGCGTTTCGTCCTATTCGGGGCTCGTCAGCTGGATGTACCTGCGTCTCAGAGTTGATGTTCACTCTGGGACTCGAACTCAGTACATTTCGCTTCAAACGCCATCGCGTTATCCACTCGGCCACTGAGTCTTTTCTTACAATGCTTGTGAACTAAGGCTATATCGAGGCAATACGCACAGTATGCTCATATGCTAATTAGAAACCGACTAGTTGCAGTCCTAAACATGAATGGGAAGATTCAAACAAACAATACTAAGTGAATTTAATTGTGTGTTTTGAATATGATACTTACACAACTTAATGTAGTGTGTTTCGATATAATATGACAGTGATCACTTCATCGATCTTGTATATTCTTAAAAAAAATAAATCAGCCACTTATTTGTATCGCTTATTCATCAACAATAATATCCACATTAATCAAATTTATTGTTTTAGACCATTGTTATGTAAAAATTGTTCAGTTTAGTTTGCTTTATAACATAATCAAATGATGCATTTTTTATCGCTACAAAAATGCTTGTAAGAAATGTCAGATATTAACCCTAAGAATTTATTTTTTAATTAGCTATTCTTAATAGCAACTACCAGTATGAAATAACCTGACAAAAAGTTACTACGATGACAACTTTTTATACAGTTAATTGGTCTAGTTCATTTACGTGGTGTAATAAAAAAAAGCGATGTTTATCATGCGTCTACCATTTAGAAGTGAATTTAGTAACCTTATTTTGAGATGTTCATTGTAGTTAGGACGAGAAGATCCATGATTCACAATAAACCTTAAGAGATTATAAACGATCTAGTCAAATCTGGCCTATCATCATTTTATATAAATGTTCATATGTTAGGTATGATATTTCTGTTATGTTAGTCTTCCAATGGTTGATATGACAAGCGAAACTGAGAAAGTGTGATGATTTGAAGTATTTGAATTATAGTATAAACTAATAATCCCAGAAATAACGCAATCTAATCAAGAAGTATTAGATGAGCATGAACGAATGTATTGTATTTGGAATTCAAAGTCAGAACAGTCATCAATACAAGGGAATCATTGTTTCATTCAAACACCATATCCTTCACTGCTCAAATCGGTGTGTAAATGTCTATTGTGCGTCTTCTTCTTAAGCTCATCGTACATCTCTCCAACAGTGTATTGGATGTAGACTCTGTATTATCTAGAATTCATTCGTTAGTATTACAATTAACAACCGAAATTGGAACAGACTCACCTGATTCCTGGAATGGTATACAATCATCATGTCGGTTGTGTAGTGAAACCACTGATATTTAGAATTCGCATCATAGAATTCCCAACACTATCCTTCCCCACGAAATAATGTTGGGTCCTTACGTCTCAATGTTATAACCAATTTGACGTTCCCAGTTTGCATTATCTTCTCAAATCTCACGCTTCGATTACTGTGTGTGTGTAATTGAGTATACACACTGCAATATAATTTGAGGTATTCCATCATGTGACTTTGACTTGCATAAAAATTATGATACATATTCTTTTTGTTATTCATATTGGAATACACAGATAAATGTGCATTGATATGTGTAATCAACACATGTGATTCATCTGTGCTTGATTTACCCGCGAAACAATCGAATAGAAAATATGCATCTGCCTCATACTCATTAGGATAATCTTGAACTTGATTCGGATTCTCTGCCTGTGCAAACTTCATATCTGGGCAAACTGGTTCTCTGATTGCTTCAAGAAAACTTGCTATTTCCCCTGATTCACCATACCACTGACTAGGGATTCTACTCAACAAACATTGTTCGTGAGAATATCCAACGTCTGATACAATAACATCAGAAATGTGACTGGAATTTGACTCATTCGGAACATATTGGTCACATTCATTAGGAATATAACTAGAGATAAATTCATTGTGAGGACCACTGACACTTGATATGATATCAGAATTTGATTTTTCTGAAATGTTTCCCTCAAATTTGTTAAGAGTTTCATTAAAGAATAATGGATCATTAGGAAAATCAGAATCTACCAAAACTGAATCTGGTTTTCGATCATGATTTGACTCATTCAACATATTATTCTCAGAGTTGTAAGAAATTTCATCAGAAATATGTGAATTATTACGACAAAGCATATCTGGTACAATAACAAGAGAAATCCGATAAGAAATTGGTTGATTAGAAAATGTTGTCTCCCAATGATTCTGGGTTTCATTCAACTCTGGACTGCTCTGTGGCGTTATACCGCTCCTAGAAGTCTTGGATAAAGATAAGTGAGCATAAGAAACATCCACCTTAGCATTAGTTTCAGCGAAATGAACCATGGTATTACAAACTGACTGAATGCGTCCAGTTTCACCACATTTAAAGCATTTAGAATTATGAAATACACATGAATTACGTTGGTGAAACTTGCCATAGAACAAGCATTTACCAAACTTGTGCTCATCTTCGTGAACTGTTTCACGATTTAGTGAATTGTTATCTGAATAACCTTCATTACGTACTGGAATGCGACGACGTAGTAAAGTGGTGGATTTCCTGATGTTCTGGCGAGTCATTTCATCGAATTTCACTTCTATACCATATTCGAAATTTGTATGCTTCACATGGTTCAGTAGTAGTTGCTTGAGAGTTGCATAAGGGAGTGAAATCGGTTTGTCTGGAAATGCCAAAGACTTTATAAGACTGTATGCTTATTTTCCGAAGTGTAAAGAAATGGGCCACAATATTAAAATCCTCAATATCTTTCTTCTTTATAGCCCAGATTTCGAACCTCTCCATGTAATCCTCAAAAGCATTAAAATCTGAATGTATATCCAACCGTTCCATCACAGGTATTTGAATTATAGTATGAACTAGTAATCCCAGCAATAACGCAATTTAATCAAGAAGTATTAGATGAGCATGAACGAATGTACTGTATTTTGAATTCAAAATCAAAATAGTCAACAATACAAAGAAATCATTGATTCGTATAAACACCAAAGAAAGCTTATGATACCTCCGACCTGTGACAAAACGGTATGAAGTATATAGATGTTTATAAGGAAAGTATTGTTTCTTGGGTAACTTCTGGTCGATTTTTTCTGTAAGTAAAGTACTTTTTATCAACTAACATGTACAGTAGTGATGGTAATTGTGATATATAATTCATAAGTGAATGATAATTTTACTTGAATAACTTCAAAACACATAAATTCAATAGCTTGATTGTCAGTACATATCCATGTCTATCAAATACCACTTATTGAAAACTGACAATTCTGTTGGCCCAACAAACAACGTCTTAGTATTGTAGCAAGATGATTAAGGAGTAATATATAGATTGGTTGAAGCGTTGTAGTTCGAAGTTAATTTGCTCACTGCGTGACATGATGGAGTTGAGTTTGATATTTAACAAGATTATAGACTTGTACTGCTAATTATTCCCATGCTTGTAAAAACAACTCCCCATTACTCCTTGGTTTTCAATTATTTTATTGAAAAACATAAGCATTGGTAAAACGATGCATCAAACAGATATGAGCCACATAAATCATTCGACTTGTATGAGGGCTGGAATACTGCCCGGGTGCCCAATCCGAAGCACATGGTTTTCTTAGAAGGCCACAACCCGAGCCTTCGACCTAGAGCTCTAATCCACTACGCAGTTCCATTGTAGCCAATGACCAACAATAGGTTCATACACTATCTTTCCCCTCAGGATCCTGGAACCCATGTACACCATTGGTTTGGAATCAAGGTTTCCCAACTTCCCTCATTGGATCCTTGTTACACACTAACCAGGTTAGTGCGCCAGACATTCGCATTTCGTCCTCTCAATTTCGTAAACAGCATGTCAGCCGCGAGAAGGCAGTGAGTAGGACTTCCTTGACAGTGGCTTTATACTTCTAGCCATGTGAGAACATTTTGAGAGGGAGAGCTGACTCTCCCCACTCTCGGATGTACCAGGGCATATGAAGGAAGTCTGCTTGTTAATATTTCGTAAAATTCAATTTCACGTGTATTGTTAGTTTGTTAAAATTTCAATAATACAATTTTAAACATAATTGAAATATACTATAATACATGTATAAATACAGACTAAATACTATACATGTCATCTTTCACTTTTCACAAAATAACAAAGAATTATTATTCTACTGTAGTTCATTTAAGAAGGTCCATTTTATTCAATAAACATGTATATATATACCATCAACCTTTATCAGTATAGATGAGTAATAAATTGAATGTAAAACATTAAAAAAAAAATTATAATCGATTTTTTTTTACAGTAATGATGATCAGTTGATATTTCCATTAGAAAAATTAAAAGTAAACATATTCCTATTTTATTGGCATTGGTTTATAAATTTTTTTATTTTTTTCATATGTATTATTTCTTTTTGTAGCTTTCTATTGGATAGCGGCTGTAAAACATGTTTTCACGCGCTCATGTGTGTGTGTGTATGTATGTGTCAATCTCTATTTCTATTGGTCTTTTGAAAATGTATATAAATAAAAAAATTTTTTATGGTTGTTGACACATAGTTTTCTATCCAAAATGAGATATTAATAGATAAATGCAGGAAAATTGAGCATAATCTTATTATAGAAAAACAACGTGTAACTAGAGTATATGACACGAATAAACATGAAATAATCACATAAATCATAATTCTCCATGTGTTGTTAATCAGTTGACTAGACATTTTACATATACATACTCACATGGAATTATTCAGTGCTACATGAATAATATAGACTGGATAATTTTGTATAACTAATTCAATATTATCACTCATTCTGGGTCTCAGATTTAAAGTCAGTTTTAAGTATCATGATTTGAGCAGTAGACTTAAAACTTGATCAGTAATTCATTTTAAATCAACGTATAGCCTGGAAAAAGTGTATGTTAACCCAAGTATTTACCATACCAAATAAACACAACAAAATGAAGTTAAACAAGGTCGATACCAAGCGAATCAACATAATGTAGTAACAATCATAATGAAAGTGACTAAGCATTAAGTGTATGGTTTCAGAAGGAATGAAAAGGTATGTGATGTGTGGGCGAGAATGACAATGATTGGTTGTCTTGATGAGTCAGACATTAGATAGGATGACAGGTGTTGTGTTATATATATATATTTCCCTATCCTTATCATGTATTGACAGTTATTGATGGACTGTTATTGATTGACTGTTCCTTGTGTCGGATTTTGGTGTGAAATATATTGACGTTATAGTCAGGCTAATCTCGTGTTCTTGATCTGAGTTGTGTTGAAGTCCTGTAAAAATAGACACTGGGTGGGAATCTGGTGTAGATATTCGTCTAAGGTAAACTAACGTCCCACATAAGTGCAAAAAGTGAAAGGACTGTTATAACAAGAAACCCAAGAGTTATAACCAGTATTCCTATTATTTATAACAGTATGAATGAAGGAATATTACAACTCAATATCCAGATGAAGATAAAGAATGGATGTATCTATGTCACTGTGACCTATTTTGAGCCATGTTACCCAACGTCTCCAACCACTAATCGCAATTATCATCCGGATCTCGATCAGATGGTTTGCACCTACCTACCTGGCTTGGTCCGGTAGACAGTCAGTCAGTCAGCTACAACGTAGGACCAGGCACATATATGCATCGGTCCAAGTTGCCATACCTCGTTAGCACAACAAGATCAACACCGGATTAATAGTAGTTAATTTAGTGTTGGTAGTAGTATATAAATTATAGGTTGTATATAAGGATATAATATAGGAAGGAAGACAGCTACGAAGCAATTTTAATCTCAAGGTTTAAGGGAAGATAAAGAGTGTATACACCTACGCCAATGTGACCCATTCTGAGCTATGTCACACAGAGTCTCCAACCATTGGTTACGATAGTCACGCGGACCCCAACCAGGTAGTCTGCATCTGCCAACATGGCTCAGACTAGAAGTTAGTGACTTCAAGCACTGATGCCATGTTTGGGTTTGGCCGCCCCTAACTCTCTTCCAACCGTCCCCAATACTAGTCATCATAGCGCGTCGTGGTAATCGGTGTTCAGGCATACGTAACACATGGCCCAACCATCTCAGTCGATGAAGATTCATCACCTCATCAACTGATTTACCATCGTTCCCTAATACCCTGCGTCTAACCTCACTATTACTTACCCGGTTATCCCAGCAAATGCGAGCAATATTTCTAAGGCATCTGTGGTCAAATACTAGTAACCTACGAGTATCTTCTACTCTTAATGGCCATGTTTCACAGCCGTAGACAGTGACTTCATTGTCTCGTCCCGCTCTTAGGTTCAGCCGACCCTAGTTTTTTTCTGATTGATTCCTACTCCAATTAACATTACTCTTCATAAAACTAACTTCTTATTGCATCAGTCAATACTTAATCCATTGAGTTGAATTAACTGATGACGTCAGTAGTTTATTATTCATAATTGATATCAATGCGTAGTTAAATATTTTTAAGGTTGAATATGCTTCTTTTATCTATGAAAACTCGACACAGCTATTACCCCTCATGATCCTTGATGACAAAATCTAATCTAATAACTCATCAGTTAGGTTGTTTATGAAGGTTAGTTGAAGTTGGGAATAATTTCACTCAAAAACCATTACATCAGTAGTTATAACCATCATGAATCAGTGATCAGATATATGGTCAACTAAAAATCCATAGAAAATAACTTCCAATGGATTTTTCTATAACAGATAAACTAATTGTCAATGTTTCATGCTTATTGTTTAGACACTAATTGTTACCAACGTTAACATAATTAACTGTCGTCCTACAGTTTTTTTTCTATGTTTTTATATTCCACCCAGTCATGTACAACATAAAACCTGACACATATGGTGTCTGTTCAAGTTGCCACTCCACACTAGCGCAACGACATAAAATTATAACGATTAATCGCGGAGTAGAAGGAGTGGTAACATTCAATTTCGTAACCAATGGTCAAAGACTTTGGGTGATATGTCTCAGAATCGTTCACATTGGCGTGGAAAAGAAGGGTATATGATTTCAGGATTCAGGAACTAGGGTGAATGCTCCTTAACCATTTCGAACGGTTTTGAGCCATGTCTCTCAAAGTCTCTAATCACTGGTTAGTCGCCTGCGCCTACCTACACGGTTCAGTTCAGCAGTCAATGACTTTATGGACTACAAGACAGCAAGAACAAAGATTTGAATAGAACAGCATGAATTCATTTCGTTTGGTTCTCGTTAGCTGTTTACAACCAGTGATATTTAAAAATCATAGTTACAAAATGGATTTAATTTACCTACATGAAAGAGTTTAGTTGGAAGTTATTTGAAGACACATTATAATTCAGCAAGGGTGTAGATTAATTTAATAAACCTAATAAAATATTGTAGATATATACCTTATATAAGCAAACATTCTACAACATAGATAGTAACAAAGGTCCAAAGGACTAGAAAAAGTGCTTGCGTAACGAGTAAACGCTGATAGTAAGTAAAAATAA
>NC_031502.1:48453982-48485237 GCF_000237925.1 Schistosoma mansoni
GTTCCTCGTATCATAACCTTTATTTTGACCTTGGCACTATTATTATTGATTACTTTCTCCCTAGCTACAGCCACATTGGCCAATTACTGTACAAATGTTATTTTTCTATTTTTGGTATATTTTGGTCTGTTTGGTTAGTATATATAACCCAGTATGCTTGTGAATAATGATTCATATTGCTGAGGCTGTTATTTGTGTTCTGGACTCAACTGGCTGGGCTAGGCAGATAGCAGGGCCGATACGCGATCAAGACTGCTCGTACAACTTCAAGTAGCATTTGCCTCCGATCAATAAATTCATTCCTCTCCAATTGCACGTCCATATTATTACGATTTCATACGTCATAACAAATGTGAATCACTTTAAATTGCCACGTCATGTATCGGTGCAAAGGAAGGGAAAATCAACACACTGAGAAACAAAAGGAGATGAAATAATAATATCCATCCAATTCAACGAAAAGCTCAACTTAAACGATGTATTTTAAAATATGGATGAATGCGACCAAAAAATGAAAAACACAGGGCGATATAGGTGTCAAGATTTTGAAAATGATAGAAAATGAATGTATGATCGATTTAGCCCTACATTAAAAGGTTTCCATGAACTACAGATCACAATCACTTCCTGAATACCAACTATGAAGCTTATGCCCTCTGGTATTATTCAAGTAAAGAGTCGGTAACTTCATGGGTTGATTCAGAGTCTTTCTTTAACCGCCTCTATCATCCCATGAGTATTCTTTCAGAACGCATCTAAACCCATACCAACTTTTAGTTATGTTTGTTTTCTTTTGTTAAATAAATATTCAGTCATCTAAGACCATCATTAGTCTCAGAGCTTCCTATATTCCTTAAAGAAACGACATTAGAAAACGGTTTGTCACTGTTTTAACGAAATTTTGTGGATATCAATGTTGGAAATGAGGAATCTCTAAAGAAAAATTTGGGAGAGGAAAATTAATTTCGATTTATGATTGATTTTTGTTACATAAATTTATTCAGTGTAAATTCTCTTCATGAACTTCCAATGCATTTTCATTACGATTTATGTTCATCGCCAATTACAGACTTCGTAAACTACATTCATTGTAATCGATAGATAACTAATTATCTTAAATATATTTTGGATCCTACTGAGTCCTGACCAGCTAAGCTTCTGTACAACAACTGGGCTTCTTAATCTAGTTAGTGGAATATGGAACAAGAAGATAGCAGCAGTGTAGTTCACTGTACTGAAGCTGGAATCGTGAAATGGTAAGTTGGAGAACAAACATATCAACTACATTGGTTGGCTTAGTGATGTCTCTCAGTGTAAAGTATTTCTCCATAGCAATAAATAGTGATTTTAGTCAATTGTTAGCAATTTGAAAAGTATGTGCTGAACAGAGAATAATCATACTTCTTTATTTGATTACGATAAGAGCTAGCTTCAAACTGCATTTTTTTAAAACTTGTTTCTAATAATCAAGACTATAAGCTCGGTTATTGCTATTAAGCAGCGTCATCTCATTAATTAACGGTGGCTTAGTGATGTTTCTATGCGTTTGTATGTTGATAATGTAGAGGTTATCAGATACAATTGTATCATCAGACATGTGATTTTAATAAAATAGGACTGTCTTTCAAACCTTTGTGGTTGGGGTAAAACCTTAAATTCGAAAAATTTCCAAATTACCCGATCAGCTGGTAGTTTATAAAAGTCGTTATTCCACAGTCTAAAATATGCATAATCCAGGCAGTCCTTAAAATATGTGGTAGCTGACCAAATTGACTAGCCCCTTGGCATAACAAACTCTGCGAATAAAATTTCTATAAACTTATGTATACAGAAACAAGGAGAGAAGATGACATAGATTCATATCGTCACAAAAACTGGTGGTTGCCAAGATCAATCTCAAGCTAAAGAAACATCAAACAACTGGATAAACAGCATTACAAACATTCAATACACTCTTCCTTCGACACACTCAAACTCAACCAATTCAACGTAGCTCTCAACAACACATTTGACGTCATACAAAATCTACTCAAAGGAGAGGAAACTACTATGGAGGACAACTGGTAAGGGATCAACGAAACACTAACTTCAACGTGTCAGGAGGTGCTGGGTTGCAACAGGCGTCATGATAATAAGGAATGGATCTCTATCAGAACCCTGAACGAGATTGGAGAAATAAAGAATGAGAAGATAGCGATTAACAACAGTCGAACAAAAACAGAGCAAGTCAAGGCACAATATGAATACACGGAAGTAAACAAGCAAGTGAAGAGGAGCATTATAGCTGACAAGCAGAAATATGTAGAACACCCTACATAGACAGCATAAGGAGCTGAAACAGAAGGAAATATGAAACAACTATACGACACGACGAAGAAACTAACAGAAAAATATAGTAGATCAGAGAGACGAGTCAAGGACAAAGAAGAAAAAACAATCACTGAGATACTAAGACAGAGGAACAGATGGGTGTAACACTTCGAGCTGATCTTCAATAGACCAGCACCATTGAATCCACCGGACATCGAAGCAGCACACACAGTTCTTCTTATCAATGTCACCCCACCAACGATCGAAGAAATCACCGTAGCCGGCCAGCACACAAATCAGTAGTGGGAAAGCTGCAGCACAATCTGACAATATACAAGCCGAAGCACCAAAGTCACGCATAGAAGTAATTGCAAATATGCTCCACATCCTGTTCAGGAAGATTTAGCAGGAGCAACAAGTACGGACAAACAGGGAAAAACAATACCTCATTAAGATAACAAAGAAGACAGATCTGAGCAAATGTGAAAACTACAGAAGCATCACAATACTATCAGTAGCGGGAACACCTTTCAACAGAGTGTTGCTGAACCGCATGAGAAACTCAGTCAACATCCAACTCAGAGATCAACAGGCAAGATTACGTGAGGATCAGTCATGCACAGACTAAGTCGCGACACTACGGATTATCATCGAACAATCCACTGAGTTGAATTCGTCACTATACATCAACTTCCTTGACTAAGAGAAAGCATTCGACAGTGTGGATAGGAGAACATTATGGAACCCTCCTCGACAATATGGGGTGAATTACTGAGAAGATCGTCAATTTCATCTGGACGACGGAATACAATGCAAAGTGGTGCATGGAGGACAGTTGACAGACGCATTGGAAGTGAGGACCGGAGTCAGATAAGGCAGACCACACATACCCATTCTCTTTCTTCTAGTTGTTGAATGGACCATTACGATCTCCACATCTGATCGGAAGCAAGGAATACAATGCACAGATTGAATGCAACTAGGAGATTTGAACTTCACAGATAACCTGGATCTCCTATCCTATACACACGAATAAATGCAAGTCAAGACAAACAGTATAGAAGCAGTCTCTGCAACAGTAGACATCAACATACACAAGGGAAAAGCAACACCCTCAAATACTACACAGAGAACACAAACCCAATCACACTTGATGGAGAAACTGTGGAAGAGGTGGAAACTTCCACTCATCTGATCAGCAGCATCATGGATGAACATGGAGGGTGCGATACAGATGGGAAGGCAAGGATTGGTAAAGCAAGGACAGTATTCCTACAGTTGAACAACATATCTAACTCAAAACAACTGTCAGCTAATATCAAAGTCAAAATCTTCAATATGAATGTCGAGACAGTTCTATTGTACAGAGCTGGAACTTCGAGAACTAGTACAACCATCATCAAAAATGTACACGTATTTACAAACAATTGTCTAAGTAAGATACTTGATGTCCGTTGTTGACTGGAAACCGTCAGCAACAACCTACTGTGAGAGGGAACAAACCAGCTTTGAGCTGAAGAGGGAATTAGGAAAAGACGTTGGAATTGAATAGAATATTACTTACTTTACTTACTTACGCCTGTTTTTCCCAATGGAGCATAGGCCGCCGACCAGCATTATACAACCCACTCTGTCCTGGGCCTTCTTTTCTAGTTCTATCCATTTTTTGTTCATTATTCTCATGTCTGTCTCTATTTCTCGGAGTAATGTGTTCTTCGGTTTTCTTCTTCTTCGTCTTTGACCATCAGGATTCCATGTGAGGGCTTGCCTTGTGATGCAGTTGGGTGCTTTCCTCAATGTGTGTCCTATCCACTTCCAGTGATTCTTCCTGATTTCTTCCTCCACTGGAATCTGGTTTGTTCTCTCCCACAGTAACTTGTTGCTGATAGTGTCTGGCCATCGGATCCGAAGTATCTTGCGTAGACAGCTGTTGACAAACACTTGTATCTTCTGGATAATGGCTTTCATAGTTCTCCACGTCTCCGCCCCATACATTAGAACTGTCTTGACATTTGTATTGAAAATTTTGATAGAATATACATTATGCAAATTATCAGACTGCACCACGTGGAAAGCACTAACTTGTAATGCTGAATGTAAACGGAAGTAGGAAGACCAAAGAACACAGTGCATCGTGATTTGTAAGGAGATATGAATTGAATGAATAGCATTTGGAAACAGATGTAAGGATGTCCCCATGAACAGATTTAGATAAAGCATGTTGATGGGCGGCTTTTGCATTTTGAAGATGGGTAACAGGCGTAGTTATGTAAGGAAGTAAGGTATTTGTTAAACTCACTACCGTTGGTGGTTTGACGAACAACTAAGTTTTCCTCAACACAGTCTATTGTAATTACGCGTAATTTGTTTTTTAAGCATAAATGGCTCTTTAAAATTTATCAATCTATAAACAAACAATATTCTAACCTATCAGTGAAACATTTCAAGTATTTCTAATACCACCTACTTTTATTTATTAATATCTGTTTGTGTGACATTTATCCATAACAGTGTCTCAAAGTTAAATCTATAAGGAAAATTTTGATAGGCAAAACAAAAAAGCCGCTTACCAAATATGACAAATGTATGTACTGACAAGATCCTTCTACTTATAAATAATGCTTAATAGTAGATAACTGAAAAGAGATAAGGAGATAAGGATGGAGGAAAATAGTTTGTGTAAAACGTGTGAGTGACTATTTTCAGCAATCAGAAGTTCTAAATTTATTCGGAATTTTTAATTTTTATAAGAAATTTTCGTCTGGAATGCTATTAAATAACATTTTTTTGGTCAAAATTACAACCAGACAAGTTCTAATTTATTTCTGAAGTTGTTTGCCATCAGTGACCGCAAAATCTTAATCGATTTAACAGATTTTTGTTGTCAATTTCGCACTACATTCATATGTTACTGTGCTTTTCAATGCTACTTTATTCGCAAATTAATTGTATCAAATTTCAATTTTATACTCACATAGCACGAGTTTTGGAGTTTATTCTAACCTTAAAATGTGATAATTTTCACCGTTCACTAGGTGTGCCGTATCCATCACTTTTGGTTATGTTTCTGTTTACTTCCTTACGCCTGTTACCCCTCGTGGAGGAGCATATTAATGTGCATTTCCACTAAAGATTTTATTTCAATTGTCTACAAATATCCATAACTATTGGCTATTAATATTTCTAGTGTGAACCAGTCAGACTTGTAGCATGTAAAATACAGATATAGTATATATAGGGGTCGAAATGAAATCTTTAGTGAAAGTATACTCTGTTATGTAGCACTCATTCACTAAAGAAGAGGAAAAAATGACTAACCTACTGAATAAGATACACTTAGTGAACATTGAAAACGTCGACGTTGATCTTAACTCCTGATAATCACAAGTACAAATTGAAAGAGTGAAGTTTGAAAATGTTACATGTTATTCATCCTATTCTTCATAACTTAATCGCTTGTCTGAGTGCCATTGTGAGTGTGAATACAAATGATAGTAGATGATCTTACCTGGTGTCGAATTTTATTGATTTTGTTGTTTTCTAACTTGCAGATTGTTCACATTTAGCCACAAGACCTCTTAATTCAGTTAGTGATTAGATACTTAACAACTAAACATGACCTGGATTTTTTTTAAAAATCGATAGAAAAATCCCAATACTTTTAGTTTCATAGTTCACTGCTAAAAATCCTGTTAAACATTCTTTATTCTCCCGCTGGTTAACCTCACTTGCCACTCATGAACATATAAATATCCTTTAATTATCATTTTCACTATATCTGATTGCATTAGAGTACCATTTTGTTAACTATTTTTAACGATCCTTTTTATTTGTTGCACACTGGAACAGATTATATAGTAGGTGACATTTTAGTGGAATATCTACAATTCGAAGTAAAAATGTACTACAGTTGAACTCTGTTGTCAATTTTTTTAGAATTTTAATATTATTCTTATTTAGACTATTGCACCATTAAAGGTTTTTAAAATAAACTTTTCAGTCTTTTATGTTTCAAATAGAACAAATATTTAATCAAGTATATTTATTTTTTCTCGTTCTGTACATTACTTAGTATCCCTTTCTCAACATGAAAATTATAATCAGAAGTTACACTTTTTAAATACGTATAGATCAGTCAAGTTTTCTAATAAAAATTACTTTTTATATAGTGACCTACTTTTATGAAGAGAATACGATTAGTATTGTAGTGACCGGCCAGTCTCGATAAGAAGACGATTGGAATAACAGAAACAATTATTATTGTTGTAACCAATTGTACCAGAGATTGTTTTACTGTATTTGTTTAACTGTACCAGATTCACTTCTTGATTCGCTATCCTCCTTGTTTGGTTCGAACTTGCTCACGCACTGCCCATTTCGCCTGTACCCTTTGGTACGTCTCGGTATTATTTCGATACCACGAGATCGCCAATAAATATACTTGATCTGGATTAATAAAGCCTTCTGATTTACGAGTTATCAAAGGAACCAAGTCGTTTTTGGGCGCGTAATCGATTAGTAGTGGTGATCATAGTCCGTCTTCGACTCGACATCCACTACAGTATAATGGAAACAAATGTTATGATAACCAATTTTACCAGTGATTGTTTTACTGTACCCTTTTGTTTAAGTGTACCAATGATACACTTTCTTCCGTTGTCTATGACCTTTCACGAACTCGCATACGCTCGGTAGTTCCGCTCGTAAACTTTGGCACAGTCTCGGTATCCTTTTGATACTACGAGATTACCAACAAATATATCTTATTACAACCGTCAACTACCTTCTGGTTTTTGGCTTACGGAGGGATCCAACCTAATATCTGGCACGTAATCTTCCTGTAGTGGTGATCATAGTCGGTCGTGACTCGATGCTAAGTACATTTACAAATCCCAGTTTTCTTTCAATTTATATTTCTACTTACTGATACACCGTTTTTCTTTTATGAATATAACTCAAAGATTATGATAAACAATCTAATAATCCTTTGACTACTTGTAGCGAATTCCAAGTTGATAAGTTCAAGATGCTGGATACTTGATGAAAGAGGATAGTATTATTATTATTTGCCAATGAATATTTTCAGTATTTGCTGAGAGAAGTCTTGATACTACAGAATCGGACGATGTGGATACCAAGCTCTTTCAAACATTCTACACGGAAGATGAACAAGGAAGGAAACGGTAACAGTCGATAGAAGAACTATATTTGACCATCGATAAATTTCGATGGACGTGAGACTACCAAACTGGTTATCTAGATGATGTGAGAAATGTCTCAAATGGAGCTATGGTGTTTGTATGAACTAACGATTCCTTTGTACTTGATGACTATCTGATTTCGAATTTCAAATACAATACGTTCTTTTGTGCTCACCTAGTTCTTCTTGGTCTAAATTGCTTTATCTGTGGGCTTCCTAGTTCGTGTAATAACTCCAAATACTTCTAATCATTACAGGACCATGATGCTTAGTCGAGGACCTTAAGTCTGAAATGTTCACTATATTATTTACCGCGAAATGTGCTTGTTTTTTTCAGTAATTCTTATCGATTTCCTTATCAGTGGCTTTGTAAAGATTTAGAAGATAATTCCTACCAATCGTCGACAATAGTAAAACTAACCAAAACAACTAAAGTTATCAATAACATCTATTAAATTTCAACTCAATGGTTTAACAGTCCCATCCACACTGTGAAAATCTTCCTCGATTGATTTTTACTTTGTTAAATCGTAGGTCTCCTTGACAAGTTTTAAACTAGGATGAAATAATTAACTATCTAATGGCTTAATATTTAAAATCTATAATTTTCTTTACCCCATTTTATGTTTGTTTTAATTTCATATAATTTAATCAAACAATTTTATTTTAAAATAATGTTAGAACACCCTTAATGTAATTAATATTTACACAATTATTGATTATTACTTTATTATACCAACTTGGTTGATAGAGTAAATAAAATTAGTTTATTGATTAATACAACTTTTTTTCTTTCTTCGGTTTCGGTTAAAACAAACGTTATTATTATTTTATTTTTAAAAAAACACCTTCATAAGGTATATAAAATATCAATATTTAAACATGAAAATCGATTAGTTTAGTAAGGAAAATGATTTATAACGTAATTATGTGAATGTATATCTATTTTGTATATGATGATGATGATGATGATGATGATGATACTAATATTCATATGAAAAGAAATTCAACTTGTTCACTTGTCTGTTCGTTCTTATTTCATTGTATTTATATTTTTAGGAAGTTACTACCCTAATGGGTTAATATTTAGATCTATTAGCTTATTGGTCATTGAAATATTCATTTTGTAGTCAACACGAACATAGGTGGGGAAAACTAAGGGTATTTGAATACAAAATTACAGTAAAATCTGAGAACTATACAATAAATAATTCATTTGCAAATGCCAATCAATTGTTTCAGACTTGATTATTCCTTCGTCTCCACACCAATCATTCTCTGTTCTCGTTTCCTTTCTCTCTGATTTTCTCAAACTTATGCCGTCAGACATTTCACTTTGAAACAGTGTTACATATTACTTATATCTGTTGACATCTGTAGCACACGCTCCAATATAATTTAAATTAGTAAATTCTAAAAATCGATAATAGATACAAGAAAAATTAATTCCTTTAACTCATATGAAATTATTCCAGTGAGTAGATAACCAATATACTTTTTTTTGAAAAATGTATTAAATGCAATTTAACATAAATAACAACTGAAGGTTATCAATGAGATGTAGGCCTACAATTTAAAATGATGCATATTACGCCTTAGCAATAGATCAAACATTTTCCATCTCATATTGAAAATGATACAATTATTGTAAGTGGTTTATGTAAGTTTTTGAATTTTCAAAGTTTAAATAACGAAGCCCTGGTCAGTGGAGTTTGTAGTGTCGATTGCTATGTCAAGCCCATAGAACTTATTCTAACATCCAGACAGGCCAGTTTATTCATTCGTCTTGAGTCACATTTTGACCTAGTCACTTATTCGCTTATCAGCCTTAACTTTTTATGTAAGCGTGTGTGTGTACATTTCTTAAGTTCCGCATCACATGTCTGTAATTTCTTTTTGCCTGATTATAAATATTGAGTCACGCTTGATTAAATCGAGTTGGTTTACATGCTTTCTCCACCGCGCGTCATCTCGTTTCGGTCTCCTCTCTTCGCTTCTTCGGCAGATATGAGTGAATGTGAAAACTACAGAAGCATCACAATACTATCAGTAGCAGGAACACCTTTCAACAGAGCGTTGCTGAACCGCATGAGAAACTCAGTCAACATCCAACTCAGAGATCAACAAGCAAGATTACGTGAGGATCAGTCGTGCACAGACCGAATCGCGACACTACGGATTATCATCGAACAATCCACTGAGTTGAATTCGTCACTATACATCAACTTCCTTGACTAAGAGAAAGCATTCGACAGTGTGGATAGGAGAACATTATGGAACCCTCCTCGACAATATGGGGTGAATTACTGAGAAGATCGTCAATTTCATCTGGACGACGGAATACAATGCAAAGTGGTGCATGGAGGACAGTTGACAGACGCATTGGAAGTGAGGACCGGAGTCAGATAAGGCAGACCACACATACCCATTCTCTTTCTTCTAGTTGTTGAATGGACCATTACGATCTCCACATCTGATCGGAAGCAAGGAATACAATGCACAGATTGAATGCAACTAGGAGATTTGGACTTCACAGATAACCTGGATCTCCTATCCTATACACACGAATAAATGCAAGTCAAGACAAACAGTATAGAAGCAGTCTCTGCAACAGTAGACATCAACATACACAAGGGAAAAGCAACACCCTCAAATACTACACAGAGAACACAAACCCAATCACACTTGATGGAGAAACTGTGGAAGAGGTGGAAACTTCCACTCATCTGATCAGCAGCATCATGGATGAACATGGAGGGTGCGATGCAGATGGGAAGGCAAGGATTGGTAAAGCAAGGACAGTATTCCTACAGTTGAACAACATATCTAACTCAAAACAACTGTCAGCTAATATCAAAGTCAAAATCTTCAATATGAATGTCGAGACAGTTAGTTCTATTGTACAGAGCTGGAACTTCGAGAACTAGTACAACCATCATCAAAAATGTACACGTATTTACAAACAATTGTCTAAGTAAGATACTTGATGTCCGTTGTTTACTGGAAACCGTCAGCATCAACCTACTGTGAGAGGGAACAAACCAGCTTTGAGCTGAAGAGGGAATTAGGAAAAGACGTTGGAATTGGATAGAATATACATTATGCAAATTATCAGACTGCACCACGTGGCAAGCACTAACTTGAAATGCTGAATGTAAACGGAAGTAGGAAGACCAAAGAACACAGTGCATCGTGATTTGTAAGGAGATATGAATTGAATGAATAGCATTTGGAAACAGATTTAAGGATTTTCCGATGAACAGATTTGGATGGAGAATGCTCATGGGAAGCCTGTGGATTTTGATGGGGTTGACGGACGTTAGTATATCAGGATCTCAGTCACCAAAATAAATGTGTTAGACTTTCCAGTGACTTTTCTTCTCTTTTGCCTGATGGTTGCTTGCGATGCTTTTTATATGCACACGGTTTGAGTCATGCGTACACGTCCTGCTACCACTTGTTACAGTTTTTACATTGCACTCGGGCGTAAAGAAACATGTCAGTCTAACACGACGATGTTTCTTCAGCTCCTTTTGAACTGTCAAGTGATCGCACACAATTAATAACACATCTCAAGAATTTGTAAGAGCATGGCAAATAATATTCTTACGTGCGTAGAGACACAAAACGGCGTAAAAATATAACTAACTCATGTACATGTGTCTCGTGAACATGCATTACCGTAAAACCAATTTTATCAGAATGGTTTCTCTGACTTTTTTTATGAAAGAATAAAGATGTTCAAAAATGAAGAAGCATATTAGCAACAATAAACAACTCGTTGTTCTGGAATAAATATACATACATATGAGCATATTAAAAATAGCTTTTGTTTTCGTTTTTGGGACAGTACAAAGAAAAGTACAGGGGAAATAAAGTTTTTTGTCATATCTTACGTGCAGAAATCGCTTAGGCGTTCTGGAAACCGTACTCTCCTTTCAGAACGCATAGTTTTGAGTTTGTTGTGAGATACCATCGAAGTGTCATAGTGATTGTTGAATATCAGGTGATGTATCTTATTTGTGAGACTCAGGTATTACAATTGTAACAAGGGAAAATCAACATGAGTAGGGTTTCTTTATAAATAATCTGCTTTGATGCGGTCGATACCGATGCTATCGTTAGTTCCATCCTTATCGACTTGGGTTCGCGCTGAAGAACTTTGAAGGGTCCTTTGTATGTTGATTCGAGGAGTCCTCGATGTGAGTCTTGACATGCGAAGGCATGTGTACTATGCCGCAAGTCAGGTTGAACTAAAACACCGGTTGGTTGTGGTCTAGTGCTAACAGATTTGACTGAACACATTGCGTTTGTAAGCCTGCTCGTGTAGGAGTTTAGATCCATATTCATTGAAAAAGATGGATAGGTTCGAATACCTGGTAAGATGAGTGTAAGGACGTCAGTCCACTGTGAAACATTTGCAGCTGATAGTGAAGCTTTTAATTGTCGGTGAAAGCGTTCTACCAACCCGTTTGCGTGTGGGTGGTAGGCGGTCGTTCGGAAGCGAGTGATTTCTAGTGGTGTGGCAAGACAACGGAAAACTCCGGATTGGAACTGGCGTCCACGGTCTGTAGTGATAGCTGAAGGGCAGCCAAAATTCGCAACCCATCGTTCGACGAGGGCACGAGCCACTGTTTCAGCAGTAATATCCTTGATAGGTACTGCTTCTGGCCATCGAGTGAGACGGTCTACGCAGGTTAAGAGATAACAGTATGCATTTGAACCTGGTAAAGACTCTTTTAAATGCAGATGAATATGCTCGAAACCAACATCGGGAGTTTTGAAAGAGATCAAGAGACATTTATTGAGTCTAATCGCCTTAGATGTCTAGCAGCTTATACAAGAGCGTACAGGAGCGTGCCCACTCTCTCACGTCTTTATTCATACCAGGCCAGCTTGATTGTAGCTCGAGCACCTGGATAAGAAATCCTGTGCTACGTATTGAAGACGTTGCGTAGATAATGTTTCTCCACAATTGGACGATCTCTACCAGTGGATATGTCGCACAATAAGGTTTCCCTACGTGTTCCTATCTGTTTGATTCGTGGTTTCAGGGATGTATATGGTAACTCGTGCTGAAGATCAGTGTCTTCTTTTAGACGCTGGATGAGCTCAAAGACGTCGATTCCTTGGAAACATTTTAAGGAAGTTATATGAGACAAGGAGTCTGCAACTACATATTTTGTCCCAGAAATGTACTGTATATCTGAAGCAAACTGCGATATGTGGTGTGCTTCGGAGTCCTGGTGTAAGAGCAATGTTGCTTTGGGGGTGGAGAATACTTTCTCGCAATGTCGTCCGAATTTCTCATTTTCACGAAGTTGGTCGGTCAAATGTCTCATAAGAGACATCCAATTCGGTATAAACCGTCTACAGAAACCTACTAGTCAGTTAAACGTACGTAGTTGCTTGACTGTAGTCGGATCTGGGTAATCCAGATTGGCCGCCACTTTGCTTTTTAGAGGTCGCGTGGCTTGAGCACCAATGTCCGAGAAAATCTAGAGAGTCGGTGTCGATTTGACATTTCTGAATGTTTACAGCAATGCCGTGCTTTTCTAGTCGTTCGAAGACAAGTGCATATGCTGGAGACGAGATTTCCTGTACGAGCTTACAATCAAGTATTCATCAACATGCGCGTGTACAAATTTTAAACCTCGAAAAACGTCATGAATGTCCAGATATGTAGTCGATATGCTGAGTTTGTTTGGGACTCCTGTGCTGAATCGTATAGTCATAGGCACTCGAGGCAATATTCCGTCGTTGAACTACAGAAGTGGGACAATATGCTAAGGACTTTTCAAAGTGATGAATGATCTTCAAAACTCCATGACCTGTACTAACATTGAATTTTTTTCCAAACAACTTTTTATGAGGTATTTTAACACAGATATGCCTCAAGTATTTGGAGTTTGACAACACCTTAGATAGTAACACCTTCTATGACCGAAACGTGCCAACCCAATGAAATCAGAAGTCCGAAGAGGCTCAAAGATATATTTAATAGAATATGGATATATTGAGAAGTGACTAATCTAGGCTGGTTAGCGGTTGCAGATGTGAAGCACGGAGTACCCACTCGTGATCTAGTGCGGATGCATAACCGAGCGCCATCAGTTAGGTGGGTCCATTAAAACTAATGCGGTCAGAATCCAATGTCGGAGACTTATAGTTATTGAATTTGGGGATTTATTTACCACTACAATAGTAGTCTATGGACTGAAGCCACCGCCGAACAAGTCGCTACGGCCCTGACAGACGGATTTGAACGGTGATATTGAGAAAAGTGCAAATCGTCCGGGATATACGAAACCTATGCTTACATGAAGAAGCCAGTAGTTTACAACGACTACCCTAGACGATGGACGTGGTAGGAGTTTCAGGGAGAGTTTAAGACGTGGTCAATTAACAGGACTGAATATGAAAGCATTAAACACCCGCCAACACCTTGTTTTAACTTTGGCCAAGCTGAGATTGTGTTCGTCAGCTTAGAGATTAGCTTGGATTTGGATCTGTAGGTAATTACTTCCGACACTAACTCAAGTATCGAAATTTTACTCGTAAATGACGAGTTGTCGGCTGAAATAAATTTTTCATGTGATATTCATAACGAAAATTTGGGAACAAACCCAGAGTTTCCAGGTCCCCAGAGCAAAATGCAAAGTGACAAACCAAAGAAATATGTGTAGATCACCAACGTAGATGATCTGTGTCAAGTGATTGTGGGCCTACTGGAGTTAGACGGGAATGGTGTAACCAACCAGCTAACCTTGAAGTCACACCTCTCAGTTAGTACTAACGTGGATTATCATTTTGTATTATCTATGTGCCATGGCTACTTTGGTCACCGTGTAACACGAACGACGTGATTAGAGAAGTATATTGGCAAGAGTAGGTACAAAAACAGAGTGCGACCACTGTTGCATGGACCAGTTCATTTAGTGCAATTAACTGATTGGCGTTGGTTTTCATTGACCTTCACGAGGATTGGTGAACTGTTCAACATTCAATGCCCCGACTGCTGGGAGATTAGGCTAGGGCTAAGTGACATTACACAAGCCCTACAGATGGAATCCTGTAATCAAGGTCAAAATTGTAAACAAATAAGTCTAAATGTTGAGTAAAATAAATGTGTCTAAAAACCGGCAAAAGCCGTGATATTCACAGTAGCGGTTTATGGTCAGTTAAATACGTTGAATTCGGTACGAAGACACGTAAATTCTTTCCAACTAATGATCCTTATTGAAAGAAATTATCTGAGATGTTTGCAACATGTCTCAGGTGGACTACCGTTTTATGCCCCATTATTCATCACGCGATATGATTGTCAATAGAAACACCGACTGATTGACCACTCTGATGACGGATAAACCAGTATGAGGGGCCTAGAGTCAACTCTGGGTTCTTATTAGTCCTTCCTATGTAGTAGCTTCTCGCCTGACCCATCGAGATCAGTCCAGAACTCCATATAAGCCTTCGCTACACGAATCGTGTATTTCAGACATACGTCTTTTATATCCAAGCAAATCGGACCGCATCATACCACAAAATAGAAAATGAAAATCATACAAGATCAGCCCCAAAAGTAGGTTATGATTGTGCAATTATGTAACTAATAGAATTGGAATGACTTAAGGATAGTAGGTCGTATACTGGTAGTCAATAGATGAAGTAAAGACCCTTAGTAAGAGGAATATCAATATACACACAATATAGTTAATTAGTAGTTATACAACAAGGATATATATGACAACAGCCCATAAAAAGATCCTAACAGTTGACATCCACTCATTCTTCATCCGGACATAACATACCGTACCCGTTGAAAAGTCTAAAGGGAGTCTATGGTTGTCTACCCAACTTTAAAGTCCGGCTACATCTTTTTAAAGCTGTAGCTTGTCAACCTGTAAGCTTAACATTATCAAAAAGCAATATCTCAGAAGCTACGGGCTGAGAAAACATTCGCATAAGATGGAAGGAGTGAAGTTCCTAGTATTAATCCAAAAGGGACACTGTCATAGCATTCTGTGGTCCGGGAAAGTGAACAACCTACTCTAACTCCGTACAATTATTCATTTAGGTGTGACCTGTGTCAATTTACCAATGGAGACTAAAGACCTATCAGTTTGAGGTAGTTGACAGACTACGTGCGGCTGACCTTACTGAAACATCTCAAGAAATGAAGGTATATTACGTCTGCCTTTCTCTTTCGTCGGAGGATTGTCACTAGTCTGTTATCGGCAGTCAGGAGTGGCTTCTCCAGAAGTGAGTCTTCTTCCCTCAGTACTGTGGGGATGAAATTCAGGCTTTCTAACTTTACTGTGAAGGACTAGTAGGCTACTTGTGCCCTAGACTTTGTATCTGGGTAGTAGGTGAGAGATCTTTGATACAGAAGAGTATGACCCGCGTTAGACTGTTTCTTGAAACAGAAAAACAAAACAATCTAGTGACGGGAGTGACCGAGGAGTTAAACTTAGAGCAATATCCCTCAATATCTACCGAAGTAATGGTCGAGCCTTCTTTCGAAAGATTAGGCAGATGGTGCCATCAGTGAGGCCTACAGTTAAGGGTATTGCAAATTACACGTTTGTTTTATAAAAAAGTCCGTACGAATTTTTGTACGCGCTCTTCCGTTCTCTATCCTGTGTGTATATCCATCTAAATTTAGCTGAGTGCTGGAACATGTTAGTAGCCTGTTAGAGTGCAGGGAATTATGAGAAGCGTATTAGATCATGATCATTTACTTCCTAAACCTCCTTTACCTAAGCGTCTGTAAACTGAAAGCATCCTGCTGAACTAATTAAAATTTATTTTTTGATCCGAGTATCTTTTTGGTTGCTCATTTTGGATGCGTTTAACACAGTGATTTTCCCTTTCAAGATGAATGGACATAATTAAGTAGCTTTTGTGGATGGGGTGTTGTGTAAACACTGAAAACAGTTTTCAATAACTCCATTGTCGAAGAATCCAATATTCTGTAAAGAAGCCGTGTTCAGTTGAAATGTGTCCATTTTAGATACTGGAGCTTATAATGTATTTTAGGAGATAGAGTACTATAAACCTCCAAAAATACGAGGCGTTACTACATGTTGTCTGGCTTTTCCCTACTAATAATGAAGAGTTTACATTGTCTATTGAACCACTGTTCATTGTTTGACGCATTACTTTATATCAGTCGGACATATTATAAGCGCTGTAAGGTCGGCATTTTCTGTTGGCTAGCATGCCGAAATACGATCGTCAAGCCAATGGGTACAGAGTATTCGTTGGAGGTGTGGACCCTCGTGTTGGAAAAGTTGATATAGAACAAGAGTTTGAGCGTTTTGGCCCAATAGCAGATGTATGGGTTGCTCGGAATCCACCAGGGTTCGCATTCATAGTATTCAAGTATGCAGAAGACGCAGATCGAGCAGTTAGGCGAATGGATGGAAGGTAAAAATATTTACATATATTTAACTTGCCTGCAGTCGCCCTTTTGGGTCTCGTCTAAGGGTGGAACATGCGGTCAATAATAAAACTGCAAATAGGTAGGTCAAACAAATTGTTTCTAAAGTTTGATGGTTAGTAGTTAGTGAGTCTGTTTAAGGTTACTATTTTACTAGTCCTTGTGTTTATGTATTAATTTATAAGCGTCAGATTACCGAGAACTTTTCAACCTTAAAGAATAGATTCATCAAGTTCATCCATATTATTACAGTAGCTGACCCACTTTAACTCCAGGTATTCAGCCTGCTCATTGTTAGCCAGTGCGTAGATTGATTAAAGTATCAGTATGATTTTTCTCTATGTCACCTCCGGGTCGACAGGTAAGTGGTTCAAAAACTTAGTTATCGTTAACTTGTGAGATATAAAGATTAACTAAATTACTGCACTTCTTCTTGCATCCAAGACTGCCTCGTGGCAGATATCACAACTTCTCGTCAGAAGCCGCCCACGTCCACCACCTAGTACATCCATTAACTCCTGTTCCATCCACAAACTCTCAGCTCGGTCATCCAATCTACGCCTCCTCCGTCTGATCACAGATGTTCATCAGCTTGTGGCTAACCCAAATTCTCTCCGTTTACATCTTCGAATAATCTAACGCTTGCCTCTACGCTAAGCAGTTCATCGAAACATGCCAATAAGCCCGTGTTTTGTCACAGTAAGTTGCATAGCTAAGCGCACTTTAGGCTTTTACATAGACATGCCTGATTCACTATCGGGTATCCCTGTTTCTATTTAAAAAATAAATGTTTCAAGATATGGTAGATACATGTTGGTCCCCTGGAGCAAATAGTCCAAATGGTATACCGGTGAGCTCGTTCAGCAGTTTAGTCGAAGTTTTCTCCGTCGGACAATTGAAGGATCAGTGATATAAACAGTACCGTATTACAAGTTTAGTAAACCAATGAGTATTGGTACAGTCCCTAAAGTTTAGACTGATTTCAGTGGAAAGCCGTTACATCTCTCTCAGTTTGTAGTTTTCATTTAACCTACTCAACATTAGAAAGACTGATCTAATTCCATTGTGAAAATAGTACGCAAGGTTTTTCTCAATCATTTGAAGTCTTGTGTGGTATGTTGTTCATTCCCCTGCCTTTTATTCTTAGTCCTCAGAATCGTGATTTGTAGTTCACACTAATTCATTTTTATATAGCACGTAATTATTTACTAGGACCATTCATTTTATTCTAAATGAACTCCAAACATATGTGTAGCGCCTTTGCAATAATGCATTTTTAATTTGGCTAGGTTTTTTCATCAAATAAGCCATGTGAGTTTTTGGAAAGGTTTATAGGTACTCGCGTTCTTAGGCACTAGTGTATAATCCTTTATCTATCGTTATATCCGTCGTACCTCAAACACAAAAGCTCAGGGACTACTGTCAGAGTAGTGAGCAAAGAATTACTATCAATTAAGGTATGGTGACATCGCGACTACTAATTGTTCTTATACTCATTACTGTACGTGGTTATTCATAGTTTGCCTGCGCTCATAAATCCATAGTTTGTCATGCTAGCCGACTCTTTTGCTTACTGAGGTTGTGAGTGTGGTTCCATATTTTTCAGCCGACGTCACGACCGTTCGCGTTCTCGCTCATATAGCAAGCGTCGGCGAGATTCGCCACCGCGCCGACGCACTCCTGTACGCCGCTCTTCGTCAGGACGACGAAGGTAAGTCCGTTTTACGCCTCACTTTCTACAGGTCTCCAAGTGATTTTCGAGACACAAGACGCCACTCACCACCCGGATATGAAAGAAATAGGTCTGGTCACGAAGACCGTTATCGTACAAGATCCCATTCTTCTAGCAAAAGATCCAGCAAACATAAAGCTTCACGACCTCGCTCTAGAACTCCGTCTCGACAATCTTCGCATCGCAACAGCAACCGACATTCTCGCTCTCAATCACGGAATTCTCACAAAAACAACGGACGTCACAGTCCTACTCCGGATCGTCGCTCGGTTTCGGATTATGATCGTTCTCATTCTCACACACCAGATGTTGAAAGAAGACATAGCTACGAAGATTCAGGTAGTCCAGTTGACGACGGTCGCAATGCAAGTCCTGGTGATCTTGGTGCACGTAATCATAATTCCCGTTCTGTGTCACGTTCACGCTCCCGGTCACGACAAAGCAACCACCGTTTCAGATCTCGGTCGCCATCTGACTACCATGATGAGGGTGCCCAAAGAGAACATTCATCTGGCAGTCACACAGGTAAGATTCCAAGACTTGTTCTCAGTTTGGTGAAGTTCAAATGGTTTTTTTTATCCTTACACGTGGATCTAATCACCTAACTTGTAAGACATGTCGATTTTTGTTCAAATATAAAATGCATGTACTGAAAAGTTAATCATATATATATATATATATATATATATATATATATATATCGCCTTAATTTGAAGCAAACATTTGCTTCATGGAATCACCGATTGTAGTCTTAATAAACCTACTTGGTACATTATTTTAGCTCTACAGAGAGGTGGCGACTAAAAATTTAATAAATATTTTTTTATTTGTATTCGCCGTAACATCCATCCATTAGCATAAAGACTTAGATTTTACATGTGAGCTACAACCCAGTGTGTCAGAAAGTTCAACAGTCAACCAACGACCAGTTAAAGCTAATATATCGCACAAATAGTCTTTCTACCATTTGGTAGGCGAGTCATTAATAAAAACAAAAACGGCCTATCAATTAATCTGTTATACTTCCACACTTTTGTATTGTACTGAAATAAAGTTACTAATAAAAACTTTATTTCACTCGCATGCACTGGTTTCTGTTTGTTGTTGTTTTTATTATACGCACTTCACATTATCCATCTCTTCACAACCTCATTGTTATTGTGTCACGCATATGTATTTTGTGCCCCCTTGTACTAATGTTTATTTATTCAAATATTGAATATTCATATATGCTCTTGCAAATGATCAGGAGCGATACATTTGGTTGTCTGTTTTGGCTAGAAATCCTGGAGTAGCGATATTCAATATTGTAGGTTTGAATATATTTTGTAATTCTGGTTTATTGTCATTATATAACTTCAAGTCCTTTTCTTTCCTTTCAGGTGATCAAAGTGGTTGAAAGGCCAAATATTGATGTGCTTAACATGTTCATATATATTATCCTATACATTTTTTAATACTGCATTTGAATGTCGATTCAGCGTGTTTTAATTATTTATGCGTATATGTACTGGTTGCCACTTAGTGTCATCAATACTCTAAGAACTGAGTTGTAGTTGAGGTCACATTTTACCTTTCTTCCGTAAAGATTGAATAAGGAGAACCAGCACTTTTTGGGGAATCTTTGAAAATATCCGAACTACATGCGCTTCAGAAATTATATATATATTAAAAGTTACTCTTGTCAGGTTTGCAAATACGAGTCGAATTCCGAAATGAATAAATGTTTGTGTACTTAGTAGTGATTAGAGTGATTTTCTGTTTGTGTATTGTTAAATTTGTGATTTAAAGGGACCTTTGTGTTGTTCTCGGAGCGTCATCGGACAGCGTGCATCGAGTGAGCATATCTGTCGTTTAATTATCAAATATTAAAGGGTTATTTACCTTCATCCTTGGCATCTTAAGATATGTGAATTATCTCCGTATTCTTAACTCTTCGAGTTAGTATTTAGAACTGCATAAAGGGCAAACAGCATAGTGGTGGGATTATATGTACCTTCAGAAGTTTTAAATACTTAGGTCCGAGTGATAAGGGTACTTTGGTTAGTCGTAATGACCTCAGTATATGTTGTAGCGATAAGCTTGTGACTAGTGCGTCAGCGGTGTTGGGTTAAATTTATCTCAATGTGACTGAATATATTTTTAGTTCTCGTCACCAGCGGTTATATGTTACTGTAAAAAGTCTCATTTACATTTATTGATCTAATTCATGTCTTGATGCCGAATGGTTTGTTTCATGCTTTCAAAAAACCCATAGTTATAAAAACGCTGCATCTCAAAGTGGAGTCAGACATTTTTTAACCATTGGGTCCTCCTACAATAGATTAGTGTCGTTGACCGCCATGTACCTGTTGTCTAGAAAATCCTATTGGTCGATACGTCATCTAAAGAGGACCACCCCACTTATTTGCTTTATGCGTTCTGAACACCTGTTCACACATGCTTATCACGGCATTTCATATAAAAACTAGCAAAGGACATAAGTGAAAGTGTAAGTAATAATTGTAAATAGGAGAGGGGAGATTAACATGGTAAATAAAGAACAGGAAGTTGTCGCACTGCTATAGTCCATATTATCGACTTGGAGATCATTAGGGTGGATTCAAGGCTACGACAAATTGTTTCTGTACTCATAAGGGTGGTTTAAACTTACCAAGGCCAGATCGTTCGAGATGTATAGCTCAAATCCCCATTATGTAGACCATCTTCGTTTCCTCGTGTTTGATGACAGTCCAAAATAGTTTTGTATAAGCTGTTTCCTACCGACACTAATTGACCAAGGTACTGGACTACGTCGAGAAGAGTGCCCACTTGTATGACGTGCCGCAAATAGGACTGTCCTTAAATTATATCCGGTTCGGTGATAAATTAATTTCGTTAGGGTCTAGTAATTTATCTCAGCCGTATGTGGTTTGTGTCGTGCAGCAGTTTTTAAGCAATGCTATCACAACAACATTTCTAACTAGCACAGTTATCTGTCTCGCGATACGTTAAGAAGAATGCTGAGAAGCAACGCATAAACGTACCTTAATCGCGATAGGTTCACTCCAAATCGGTCCGGTGAGTGTCTAGTGATGTGAATAGTTCACAAAATGATCGGTAAGTGGAGCGAAACCGCTCATACGTCGCACTGTATCACTTGGAAGTTTTTATGCAACCAAGATGGTGTGCTTTAGTTGTTATCATTAAAGAGTTCATGGGTGTATTTTATGTGTACCACCTCTCCCCGTAAGTTATTCGTCATAAAATTGATCCTATACATCTTAAGGATATGAGTCAGTTAATTTTTCTCAGTCCATATCTTCTTCGTTGGTTACATTATTTGTAACGTATCAAAGTTTGGCAGCATGCACCAAGGACCAGGTCAAATGACCTAAAATAGGAAGTTTAGGTCCCAATATGAACGCTTAATGAATGAATAACTGAGATAGTGCTCAACGTCGCACATAGTTTTTCTTTAATTTCAATCTATGAAGAGATTATCCAAACCAATAAGGTACCATTTCCGGGGAATCCACTATTATTTTGCAAACGTTATTTTGAAAGTCTGGTTTTGTAGCGCTCAGTTTCACATTTGTCCCTAGAAGTGATCATCTCTAAGAACATAACCATGACAATAAAGTATGGTGTTAGTTTACTCTTCAAGAGTCGACAATTGTTTTCGTTTGGTTTGTAAATTGGGTCAATAACGGTTCGAATAACCCGTTTGTAACGATGCTGTCAGTATTATCAATCAAAGTGTTCTGCAGTCCCTAAGAGCACAACAATTAGTCCAGATTTCTGCTACACATAGGTTGAGGGTAGTCAAAATTATTTTTTGTGTTGTTTTTGGTCGCTCTACATTTTTCTAAAATGAGAGTCTCAAGTTTATTTTATGGGGATAAGGTCGTATTATAATCTGTGAAGTTATCCTAGAAACTGAAATAAAATCATATGAGGTCATTATCTTCAGAAATGGGAGTTTATCTCCATTCCATTTAATGTAGTTGTTATGACGTATGCCAATTCGTTATGATTTTATGTCTAGCCCTTATCACGTGAATTATCCACCAATCGAAATACGACTTTTCTAATATTAACAGTGTGCCAAATCAATGACGTTTGACTAGTATGAGTAGTCTAGCGTCCTTATTGGTCCCTCGTCCGCTTAGCCCTTCCAATTGATTCCAGAACACCAGTTACGGCTTATACTATGCGAATCATTTATTTCAAGCATACTCGGTTTATATACCAGACAGACAGACCGCATCACACCATCAAATAGAAAATAATATTTGTACAAGATCAAGCCAAGTGTGGCTGTGAACGTGGGAGACAATAATCAATAAACTGAATATAATTTAGGGACATTAAATCGTATAATAATAATCCATAGATCAAAATGAAGCTTATAGTAGGATGAATATGTGTAGATTAAATCTAATCACTGAATAGTTATACAATAAGGATATATATAGAATAATAGCCCATTAACAGGTCTCGGAAGTTACCCGTACTTTCATTATCGCTAGGATATAACAATAGTAAATATTACGTATCTTATTTTTTTCTTAGAAGATTTATGTACTTTAGCGGAATTCACTAAAACTATTTAGTATGTTGTCATACATACATTATGTGATTCATTGTTTATGTTCAGCTCACTATTATTAATAAAAAACTTAAGAAATATTTCTTTTTCTATATTCACGATATTCCAAACATACTTTTGGTACTAAAGAATGTAGAATAATTTATAATATTTCAGTTTAAATATTGAATTCCAATATTCAAATTATTTCGTAATAAACTGGCTATTTTTTCTGCAACACAGTTGTATGTGCATGCTTATAAATAAATCTAATGGAAATTTGTCAGTAAAAAACGGATACCTTGTGGGTGGTTAATTAATTGAACTGAATTTCGATTCACAATTATTGTTTCAAATGTCAGTTCCTTTTTTTATTATGAAGCTGCATAACATTTATAAAGAATTTACTAAATACTTTTGTTTGACAAGTAATTTTTATGCACTGTTATACTATTTGTGGTGCCCATTGTACTTTGATATCTTTCTCATGTTGATCAATATCTCATTAAGGGAACATGTTCTAAACTCTACAACAACCTTTTTGTTCTAATTGTTTCAATATCTTAGCGATTCTGTTCTTTCTTACTTTAACTAATTTATTAAATATGTCAAATGTATTATGTACTGGCACAATTTTTACGAAAAGCCAATATAGCCTACCTTGATACTTATATACTGCAAAACTCAAATGGAACCAACAAAGTAATTGATATACTTTTCCTCTTTGTCAGTTCTTTAGGAAAATAAGAGATTACATTAGGATTCATGAATCATGTAGATAATGTGACAAATAAAATAGCAGGATTCTCCAAAATACTGTATATTTTTGCCCTGTGACTGAATAAGCAAGTAATACTTTTATGATAACCTTTTTTATATATCAAACTTGCCATTAAATACCCGGGAATAACAGGTTAAACAATAAACCTTTTAGCTATAACAGTCTATCAAACTACAAAAATCCTACTTCTAAGTTATCTACTTCCCTCAATAATTTCAATCAACAAATCGCCTTTGTAGATGTGAATAGTGCAACAACTCATATATATATATATATATATATATATATATATATATATATGTTGTTCAACTGTAGGAATACTGTCCTTGCTTTGCCAATCCTTGCATTCACATCTGCATCGCACCCTCCATGTTCATCCATGATGCTGCTGATCAGATGAGTGGAAGTTTCCACCTCTTCCACAGTTTCTCCATCAAGTGTGATTTGGCTGGCGTTCTCTGTGTAGTACTGGAGGATGTTGCTTTTCCCATGTGTATGTCGAGGCCTACTGTTGCAGAGACTGCTTCTATACTGTTTGTCTTGACTTGCATTTATTCGTGTGTATAGGATAGAAGATCCAGGTTATCTGTGAAGTCCAAATCTCCTAGTTGCATTCAATCTGTGCATTGTATTCCTTGCTTCCGATCAGATGTGGGGATTTTAATGGTCCAGTCAACGACCACAAGATAGGGTGGGGGAATGAGTAAGCTGTCTTATCTGATTGCGATCCTCACTTCGAATGCGTCTGTCAACAGTCCTCCATGCACTAATTTGCAGTGTATTCCGTCGTCCAGACGAAATTGATGACCTTCTCAGTAATTCACCCCATATTGTCGAGGAGGGTTCCATAATGTTCTCCTATCCACACTGTCGAATGCTTTCTCTTAGTCAAGGAAGTTGATGTATAGTGACGAATTCAACTCAGTGGATTGTTCGATGATAATCCGTAGTGTCGCGATTCGGTCTGTGCACGACTGATCCTCACGTAATCTTGCTTGTTGATCTCTGAGTTGGATGTTGACTGAGTTTCTCATGCGGTTCAGCAACGCTCTGTTGAATGGTGTTCCCGCTACTGATAGTATTGTGATGCCTCTGTAGTTTTCACGTTTGCTCAGATCTGTCTTCTTTGTTATCTTAATGAGGTATTGTTTTTCCCTGTTTGTCCGTACTTATTGCTCCTGCTAAATCTTCCTGAACAGGATGTGGAGCATATTTGCAATTACTTCTATGCGTGACTTTGGTGCTTCGGCTTGTATATTGTCAGACTGTGCTGCCGCTTTTCCACCACTGATCTGTATGATGGTCGGCTATGGTGATTTCATCGATCGTTGGTGGAGTGACATTGATAGGAAGGACTATGTGTGCTGCTTCGATGTCCGGTGGATTCAGTGGAGCTGGTCTATTCAGGAGTTGTTTGAAGTGTTCTACCCACCCGTTCCTCTGTCCTAGAATCTCAGTGATTGTTATGTCTTCTTTATCTTTAACTCGTCTCTCTGATCTACTATATTTTTCTGTTAGTTTCTTCGTTGTGTCATATAGTTGTTTCATATTTCCCTATGTTTCAGTTTCTTCGACTGTCGATGTGGGGTGTTCTACATATTTTTGCCTGTCAACTATAATGCTCCTCTTCACTTGCTAGCTTGCTTCTGTGTTTTCAGCTTGTGCCTTGACTTTCTGTGATGATTTGAAGTATTTGAATTATAGTATGAACCAGTAATCCAAGCAATAACTCAATCTAATCAAGAAGTATAAGATGAGCACAAACGAATGTGCTGTATTTGGAATACAAAATCAAAACAGTCATCAATACAAGGGAATCATTGTTTCATTCAAACACCACATCCTCCACTGCTCAAATTGGGGTGTAAATGTCTGTAATCGATTGTACATCCTCTTCTTAAGTTCATCCTATGTCTGTCCGATAGTGTATTGGATGTAGACTCTGTATTATCTAGAATTCATTCGTTAGTATTACAATTAACAACCGAAATTGGAACAGACTCACCTGATTCCTGGAATGGTATACAATCATCATGTCGGTTGTGTAGTGAAACCACTGATATTTAGAATTCGCATCATAGACTTCCCAACACTATCCTTCCCCACGAAATAATGTTGGGTCCTTACGTCTCAATGTTATAACCAATTTGACGTTCGCAATTTGCATTATGTTCTCGAATCTCACGCTTCGATTACCGTATGTGAGTATTTGGGGATACACACTGATATACAATTGAGGTATTCCAACATGTGACTTTGACTTGCATAAAAATTATGATACATATTCTTTTTGTTATTCATATTGGAATACACAGATAAATGTGCATTGATAAGTGTAATCAAAACATGTGATTCAAGTAGGCTTGATTCACCTGCGAAACAATCAAATAGAAAATATGCATCTGCCTCATACTCATTAAGATAATCTTGAACTTGATTCGGATTCTCTGCCTGTGCAAACTTCATATCTGGGCAAACTGGTTCTCTGATTGCTTCAAGAAAACTTGCTATTCCCTCTGATTCATCATATCACTGACTAGGGATTCTACTCAACAAACATCGTTCGTGAGAATATCCAACATCTGATACAATAACATCAGAAACGTGACTAGAATTTGACTCATTCGGAACATATTGGTCACATTCATTAGGAATATAACTAGAGATAAATTCATTGTGAGGACCACTGACACTTGATATGATATCAGAATTTGATTTTTCTGAAATGTTTCCCTCAAATTTGTTAAGAGTTTCATTAGAGAATAATGGATCATTAGGAAAATCAGAATCTACCAAAACTGAATCTGGTTTTCGATCATGATTTGACTCATTCAACATATTATTCTCAGAGTTGTAAGAAATTTCATCAGAAATATGTGAATTATTACGACAAAGCATATCTGGTACAATAACAAGAGAAATCCGATAAGAAATTGGTTGATTAGAAAATGTTGTCTCCCAATGATTCTGGGTTTCATTCAACTCTGGACTGCTCTGTGGCGTTATACCGCTCCTAGAAGTCTTGGATAAAGATAAGTGAGCATAAGAAACATCCACCTTAGCATTAGTTTCAGCGAAATGAACCATGGTATTACAAACTGACTGAATGTGTCCAGTTTCACCACATTTAAAGCATTTAGAATTATGAAATACACATGAATTACGTTGGTGAAACTTGCCATAGAACAAGCATTTATCAAACTTGTGTTCATTTTCGTGAACTGTTTCACAATTTAATGAATTTTTATCTGAATAACCTTGATTACGTATTGGACTGCGACGACGTAGTAAAGTAATGGGAATCCTGATGTTCTGGCGAGTCATTTCAACGAATTTCACTTCTATACCACATTCGAAATTTGTATACTTTACATGGTCCAACGGTAGTTACTTGAGAGTTGCATAAGGGAGTGAAATCGGTTTGTCTGGAAATGCCAAAGTCTTTATTAAGCTGCATGCTTCTTTTCCGATGAATGTAAGGAAATGGGCCACAATAATAAAATCTTCAGTATCTTCCTTGGTCATAGCCCAGATTTCGAATATCTCTATGTAATCCTCAAAAGCATTAAAATTTGAATATATATCGAACCGTTCCATCACAGGCTCCATCGCGATGCCAATGTGATGATTTGAAGTATTTGAATTATAGTATTGTTATAATGCGAAATATAACGTGGGTATTGCGATAGGACTACGCGAAATTCTACCGATTGACCAAATTCAGATATCCTAGTTCGACCCCAATACTGTTCCCCAACTCCAATAAATCAGAACACAGCCGTTAAATGAGAATTGTTTATGGGGTCAGCAGCAGAACAAAAATGGTTTACAGACAAGGCATATTTATACAGTTACGATGACTATTAACGGTAACCAATGGAAAGGAAGGACACGTGAAGGTTACAATTAGGACGACTCAAAATTGACCAATAGGGAAACGACACATGAAAGTCATAGTTAGGACACTGTAAATAATGGCCAATAGGAAATAACATGCGAATTATGTGAAGAGTCTGAAAACATACCATTTTACATTCGAGATAATTTTTGGGATATTCTTGTGAATATCCTAACACCTCCCCTTGGAAAAAATTAATAGCGACGCAATCGTGGGTTTACCTGAAAGTTCTTTGGTTTTCTGCGTTTGCGTGCCGACCTCCTTCGAGGTAACGACCGAGAACTTGAAGAATGTTCTGCTTGATTAGATGACTGAGTTGCCTCCGTTGTAGGTATTGGCGGAAGTTGGAAAGTATCCAGTAATAAATCGAGTGGGATGCGTTTCGTAACTTCAACTTTTTCCTTGGATTCTCTTGGCCTTAGTTGATTATGGTGCCTGGTCCAGATTTCTTTGTTTACTCTGACCTCATACATGACCTTCCCCTGTCTCTTTGCGACTTCACCCTCTATCCATCTATCATACCCATGTCTATAGTCCCGCACATACACTTTTGCGTCAACTTCGTAAGGAATTCGGGTATTCTTCATGTGAGGACTCTGTTGGGCTACTCGCCTGGGTGTCATTGCATTATGAATTGTTCGTAGCTTCCGTCCCATAAGTACCTCCGAAGGGGATTTGAAGTTCGGCAATAAATCATGAGGAGTCGTCCGGTACACAATTAGAAATCGTTCTATAATATCGTGTGTTGTTCCCTCCCCTCTTGCATTAAGCATGGCACGTTTGAATGCATCGACGAAGCGTTCAGCTTGTCCATTAGATTGCGGATGGTAGGGCGGAGAACGGACATGGTTGATCGAGTTTTGCGAGCAAAATTATCGAAACTGACTGGATGTGAACTGCGAACCATTGTCTGTTACTATTGTTTCTGGCAGACCATGCAGAGCGAAGATCTGGTTAAGGAGTTGGATGGTTCGAGTTGTAGAGGGTGGTGCAATCGGCAATATCTCCGGCCATTTGGAGAAGGAGTCGACCAGTATCAGATATATGGTACCATCTAAGGGTCCGGCAAAATCAATGTGCACTCGCGAGCAGGGTTTTTCTGACTTGGGCCAGGGTACTGGTGGCAACTTAGGAGAATGTTTCGTAGCTGTCTGACAATGTGGACATGTTTTAACGAAGTCGACAATTTGCTTGTCCATGTTCGGCCAGTATGCGTAACTACGAGCGATAGATTTCATACGGTTTATCCCTGGATGACCAGCGTGAAATTGGCGTAGGACCTTGGCACGCAGGGTTGTTGGAATTACTACACGGTCACCAAACATCAGACAGTCACTGACAACACAAAGAGCGCTGCGACGATTCGCTAGGTGTAGCATCTCACCACTGAACTGCTTAACTGGCCATCGGCTCTGAACATAAGTGATTGCTTCTCGAATAATCGGGTCGTTTCTGGTAGCTTCTCGAACGTTTTCAGCCGTAACAGGCATAGCTCGCACGGCATTCGCCAATAGTGTTGCACCAGAATCATCTTCCGTTGCTATTGTGGCTATGAGTGTATCCTCATCAGTTGTAGAGTGCTTGCTGATAAGTCTGGACAATGCATCCGCTTGACCAAAATCTTCAGAACGTCGATACTGGATGTCGAAGTCGTAGCTCAGTAACGCCAACGCCCAACGTTGAAGACGATTAGCAGAATGAACAGGAATGCCTTTCTTTGATCCAAAAATTGACAACAGCGGCTTATGGTCTGTGAGCAAAGTGAAACGGCGCCCGTAAATGAATTTGTGGAAACGCCGGACAGCAAAAATCAGAGCCAAGGCTTCTTTCTCGATTTGACCATAACGTTTTTCAGCGGCTGTTAGTGTTCTCGAAGCATGCATCACTGCTTTCTCTGAACCATCGGGAAAAACATGCAGTAGTACGGCACCCAGTCCATGGGTTGAAGCGTCAGCAGCAACTACAATTGGTAGTTTCGGATTGTAGTGGGTTAACAGTAGTTTGGAGCTTAACATGGCTTTAAGTTTTGAAAAAGCTGATTCACATTGCGTGGACCAATTCCAAGTAGCATTCTTTTCTAGCAGATGATTTAATGGATATCGTACCTCATGTAGTGATGGTAGAAATGCTGAATAGTAGCTAACCATTCCCAAAAATGATCGCAGTGAAGAGACATCAGTGGGAGCAGGCATTTGCTGGATTGCATGAGTATTTTGAGGATCAGGATGTCGTCCAGAAGCATCAAAGATAAACCCCAGGTATTTAACGGAGCGTAGAAAGAATTGGCATTTCTCTGAACGAAGGCGAAAACCATTATCTTGGAGGCGTTGTAGAACTAAATATGTTCTGGAATGCAATTCATCAGCAGTTGAGCCGACAATAAGGACGTCGTCAAGATACGTAGCAACACCAGGAACATCTGCCAGAATAGTATCCATAATCTGCTGGAATATCGCTGGAGCAGTCTTGATACCAAAGGGTAATCGGGTATACTGGAAAAGACCTCGGTGAGTGTTGATTGTCAGCAGTTCTCTCGATTCGCGAGCGACAGGAATTTGAAGGTAAGCATCCGCGAGATCTAGCTTAGCGAAGTAGGTACCACCATTTAAAATAGTAAACAAATCATCTGGGATCGGCAGCGGATAATGATGCTGTTGTAGCGCCGCGTTGAGTCCTGTAGAGAAGTCTGCACAGATGCGTATGGAACCATTAGACTTTTTGACAACCACAATTGGTGCAGCCCATGAAGAATAAGAAACAGGTACAAGGACACCTTCAGTTTCCAAACGTTGCAGTTCAGCGTCGACCAGAGGTAGGGATGCATATGGGACTGGACGTTTTGGACGAAAAACTGGCGTAGCTTCTGGCTGAAGTTTCAAAACAGCTTCAGTTGTGGAACAAAGACCAAGACCAGGCTGAAAGAGTTCAATGAATCGTTTTTGGAGGTCTGCAGCATGCTGTTGTGTAGTAGCAAGAGTTTTTACTTGATTACAGATAGTGCTGATAGGTAGATTGGCAAGACCAAGTTCTTCGAACCAATCTAAACCCAGAAGATTGAGAGGGGATTTGGTGATGTAGCACGTACCATTGAAGGTTGTACCTCTGAACGAAATACAGCAGTTAAGTTCACCATGAAGGCGGAGATGACCACCACATGCACTAACGGCTGTCTGCGAAGATGGTTTGACAAATACTTCTGATGGCACTAGAGAACAAGACTGTTATCTAAAGCCAGAATCACAGCTTCGAAGATCCTAGGGGCATCCAAGTGCTGGTTTCACAGATAGTCATTGAAATTTTATAATCCATTTTTCTTACATTA
>NC_031502.1:48485437-48494286 GCF_000237925.1 Schistosoma mansoni
CGGTAGTTACTTGAGAGTTGCATAAGGGAGTGAAATCGGTTTGTCTGGAACTGCCAAAGTCTTTATTAAGCTGCATGCTTCTTTTCCGATGAATGTAAGGAAATGGGCCACAATAATAAAATCTTCAGTATCTTCCTTGGTCATAGCCCAGATTTCGAATATCTCTATGTAATCCTGAAAAGCATTAAAATTTGAATATATATCGAACCGTTCCATCACAGGCTCCATCGCGATGCCAATGTGATGATTTGAAGTATTTGAATTATAGTATGAACTAGTAATCCCAGCAATAACGCAATTTAATCATGAAGTATAAGATGAGCACAAACGAATGAACTGTATTTGGAATACAAAATAAAAAGTCATCAATACAAGTGATCACACTTATTCTGTTCTTGTTCGACTGTTGTTAATTGCTGTCTTCTTATTTCTCATTCCTTGAATCTCGTTCAGTGTTCCGATGGACATATATTCCTTATGGTGATGACGGTGGTGGTGCTTGATGCAACCCAGAACCTCCTGACATGCTGAAGTTAGTGTTTCTTTGATCCATTTCCAGTTGTCCTCCATAGTAGTTTCCTCTCCTTTGAGTAGATTTTGTATGACGTGAATCGTGTTGTTGAGAGCTATGTTGAATTAGTTGAGTTTGAGAGTGTGTCGAAGGAAGGGTGTATTGAATGTTTGTAATGCTGTTTGTCCAGCTGTCTAATGCTTCTTTAGCTTGAGTTTGATCTTGGCAACCACCAGTTTTTTGTGATGAAATGAGTCTATGTTAGCTTCTTTTTTGGTTGTCGCGTCTTCTATTGACGTTGTGAGTTTTTAATGATGTAAATATGATGTATCTGGTTCTCTGTGATGTTATCCGGTGAGATCCATATAACTTTGTGTATGTGTTTGTGTGGGAATGTTGTGCTGCCTATAACCATTTTTTGAATGTACATAAATATGTATATCACTCGTCATTCTTTTTCCTTTCTTCCAATCAGTCCATGTCGTCCAATTATATCTTCATACACGGTGTTGTCCATTCCAA
This sequence comes from Schistosoma mansoni, assembly GCF_000237925.1. Taxonomy (NCBI): domain Eukaryota; kingdom Metazoa; phylum Platyhelminthes; class Trematoda; order Strigeidida; family Schistosomatidae; genus Schistosoma; species Schistosoma mansoni. The sequence continues at coordinate 48,486,471 of NC_031502.1, forward strand.
CTTTTGGATCTCCCATCAGGATGGTCAGGTTCTTTTCTTGACACTTCGATATGATCAGTTGCAGCCTCTCGTAGAACTGATCCTTATCGTCGTCGTTGCTATCATTGATAGATGCATAACACTGGATAACATTCATTATAATTCCCTTCTTCATAGTTTTCAGTGATGTTTTAATGATCCTGAATCCATGAGTTTCCATCCTATAAGTGCATTTTGTGCTTCTTTGGACAATATCAGAGAAACTCCCTGAGTGTGTGGAGCATTTCCTTTTTCGTTACCGTATTAACCTTTGTTCTCCATGTTGGGTCCAATGTATTTTTCTGATTCTGAGAACATTCATGTTGTATCTCCTCATTTCCGTTGATATTTAACTCCTCCTCCCGGTCTCTCACATTGTCCGGATGTTCCATGTACCTATATTAATTTTTACCATGGTTTTTAAAAGAGGCATTGGTATCGTGACTTCTGAAGTATCTCGGATTTCACAATGAGGCGTTATAATTGTTCCTTCAACTCGGAAGGCAGAGTTTAAATGGTTTAGTTTGTCTAATCTAGTTGACGTTTGTTTTTCGCAAGATTTTTTTCTTTGGGTTGGGGTTGTCGACCCCATGCCCAACCCTCCTCCTTTACCTGGCCCTAGAATAGCTACATGGGGAGATACGTAATATGTATTACATTTAGCATGAGGCCATTACTCGATAATTTAGGCATTTGAATTTCATCTATCTGCAGAGACTCCATTTCATTTTAAATCTAACAAATCCAAAGTTACAAATTGTTGTATATACTTAAATCTTGAACTCATAACACTGAATAAGTAAATTTTACTTGTAAATCTGTATCACGCAAATGAGGTTGATTAAATATGGGCAACCTGACAATCGTTAGTATTTGGTCATTACAAAGGTATTAACATGCACACAATAATATATATACCTTTTTAGTCTATTTTTGGATAATTGACATTCAGAGAACAAATATAACTATGCATGTTTACGGTAGTTGTCCTATCCCTGATATTTAATAAAATTAAAATTTCTCCTTTGTTGTTCTTTTTGAATATTTCTATTGTTAAATGACTTTTTAACAATCATATATTTGATTGTTTTATAAGTTCACGGGATCCTTACCTGCTGCCTTTGTCTTTACAGTAAATCATTAAAAAGATTTCAGAAAGTTATTTTTAAATATCATAACTTAATTTGATAGATTAGAACAAATGAGACATTAGATGAATAGTTTAGAAGACGAAAAAAAAGATTTCAGTCTAAATGAATTAATGGCGTCGATTGTCTTCATTGTCTACTAACTTCATGAAAACAATTTCTCAGAGTTTTCATATGTTAAAGTGTGTCATCAAACAATTTAATTCACTAAGATAAAGGTTTCAGTTCATGGATGAGAGGCTTTTTTTAAATGCAATTAGGAATGGATGTTTAATCTTGCAGATACCTTGTTCATTATTAATTAGGGTCTTTTGTTTTAGAAAGATATTACATGAATTTATGATGAGTTCATCATAATAGATGCTTTAAATGGGTTAGCGGTAAACAGCACGTCCGATAGGTGTAAAAAGATAGTATATTTGGCGAGCCATTTTAACTTGTTATAATCTTACCTTGCAAAGGGGTTTCTATGCCTCAGTAAATTAATATGACTGCCGATTAATAAATGAATTAACGATTGAAATTTTCAAGATGGTAAAGAATAGTTGCAACTAAGGATGAGGACTTTGAGGATATTTTCTTCTCTGAGATGGATGGTTTTTTTGGTGGAGCTCTGATTGTCTTTATTAGAAGCATAAAACTACGGTAACGGATCAATCAATAGACAAATTGACCCACTGCAACAAGCAATAAGGGAAAGGATCAACAACTTGAAGGTCAGAAGTGAAAAAGAAACAGACTACGGTCATACACCTATGGATAGCAACCAACCAAATTATAGGTCAATAAAGGAAGCAGCTCATCGAACATAAGGAAACTGTGGTGACTCACTTCTTGTTGAAATGTTTGCTGATGATGTCTAAAGAGGCAGTGAACGTTTCACAAGTAAACCATCGATCTCAAAAAACAAAACACTCAAAATAGCTTATATTTCCTTTCACTAAATGACAGTTAGCACCATTAATGAAGTTGGTTTACGGTTATTATGATGATCTCATTAAGACACCAATACATCATTTATGTGTTTGTAAATCAATCATGAATCATGTATCACTTCATGAAAAAATTGGGTGGAGGGAGAGTATGAGGAAAACAGTCTCAATGTGTGTAAGTTCGCACGATAGTTTTTCAGTATATATCAGCTGGAAATATAAAATAATCATGTTCCTTCTATTAATATAAGACGTCTTCTAAGATGAATAATGCTCAATAAATATATTACATCTCCTTATTACTTAAAACTGAACAAGGCTTTTGAGAAAAAATCCTCACAGCCGGCTGTTATATGAATTCAGCAATATCGGGATTGAACTTCCTAATTGGACATCGAAAGACTGAAAGGACGCCTTAGTAAATTCAATCTTCAAAACAGGTACAAGATAAAAACCTGAGAACTATCGACCCGTAAGCCTAAACTGCATGGCTTTTGAAATTTTAGAAAATATTTGTAAGGATTTGTTTAAGTATCTAGACGAAAGCTGAATTCTTTCTGAAAGGTAGCATGGCTTTGGAACAGGTTATCCATGTCTCACTAAATTATTATTAGCTCGTGAAAGTTAGCGCGCTCTTAAAGACCAAAAGTTACCAATGGACGTAGCCTACATTGACTTTGGTAAGGCTTCTGGCAGCGTGCCTTACAACCTGCTGTTATCTCAGTTAAATAATATCGGGATTGAAGGCAGTTTATATATGTGGATAAAGAACTTCCTAGTTGGGCGTCAAAGTTATCTAGCCGGGAAACTATGCTTAGCGGAGTCCCTCAGGGTACATTTTTTTGGGCCAGTGTTGTTCCTCTAGTATGAAAATGACTTTCCTAGTATCCTATAGTCGTAGTTTTTATATGTTGACGATGTGAATATATGGTGAGCGATATAATGTAGTTAGTAGTTTGGAGCTTCAAAGTAACCTGGAGAAATTATCTGATGTTAAAATTTGGCAGTTGTTGATAAATGCTTCCAAGTGCACTGTGATGCATATTGGTCATCAAGGTACAGTTACATGCATGGTAACATTGAGCTACCCGTTGTCCGGACACAATGATCTAGGAGTCATCGTTAGTCAATACTTGAAAACTACTTCGCACTGCCGAGCGTTAGCCGCCAAATGTTTTAGATCGTATGGTCAGTAGGTAGAGCCTTTAGCCATGTTGATGCTTAAACCTCTTTGAATTTGTATATAGTATTCGTCCATCTTAAACCCGAGTACTGAATATGAACAGCCAGCCCCTGTCTAAAATGAGACATCTGACTTTCCCATCCAATCATCAACGAGTGGAATTCATCAACTCAACGCGTGATTGAAGCTCCATCTGTCAATGCTTTCAAAACAAATTTGGATTAACTGAAAGATCACCATTGCCAAGAATAACACAGACCACCTAGCCTCCTGTCCTTTCCAAACTGAATCTGATTTGAACGTAATCTGTCCAGAAACTACGCTAACTAAGCTATCAATGTTTTTAATTATGGATATAACATCAGTAAACAGTTGCTTCTTACTTATATGTTCACCTTAAGTCAGGTTGAGCTTGGTGATCAGTCTTTACTCACTTAACAATCGAATAATTTATCATTAAACGATAAGAGAGATACATTCCCAAAATTTACTAAACTCAATTTTAAACGTTTCACATTTTTCGCTATTTAATTTCTGCATACATAAAAAATGTCAGAACTGTCAGATTAAGCAAATCCATAAATCTTTAGGTAATGTGGTTTCTTAATTAATTAGCGTATGAAAAGTAAGATTGAATTTAATTTGCTTTAAAACTAATAGCATACCTTACTGTGAATAAAACTAATAATGAAACGTAATGACTAGAATACGTGTTCACTAATTAAGTAAGAATTTTTTTTATTCTATTGAATTCGAATCTATGCACACATTAAATTTTAATGTCATGCAAAATAATCGAATATGGATTCTTCGAAAGCAACTACATATAGATGATGGAGATTAATTTGCTTTCTCATCAGATTATACTCTTATTGAAAGGGTTTCGCAAGATGGTAAAGCCAAACTCGGTAGTAATGTTTAAACTAATAGTGAACTGTCTCCTAATAAAAGCTAATGAACAACTAACTATAATTCATTGATTTTAATGGATTGATTATTATCGTTACAGGGCATGTAAGTAGTGGGTTCAATCCCTGGTTAGAGTCATAAGTGTACATTGTTGAGGAGCCCTATATTTCTTGTAAACTGTTTACGATTTCATCAATGAAAATTTTAAATGATCACCTTGTTTATTTCCTGTGAATTTCGTCTTACTATAACATGTATTTAGATTTCTACAGTTATTTTGTAATAAGCAGTGACTAGATGGATAGATTGGATGATTAATTGCAAACAGTGTTTACTTTCTCTCTTCATCCACACAAGTTACCATTATGATTAATGAATTGTAAGCATGTTTGAGAAATACTTATTCATGATAATTAAAAGTATTCGAATTAATGTACTAACTAGGGATTCCCGAAATAGTGCAATTTATTGTAAGTAGAATTAGATGAGCACAAATGAACGTATTGTACTTGGAATTTGAAATCAGTGGGTAAACAAGTACAAAAGGATCATTAGTTCATATAAATACCACATTTTTGTAGTTTGTGTTTACACTTATGTGCGTTTGTGGTATGTGCTACTAATGTCGATAGATATAAGTAATATGTATTATCAATCGAAAGTGAAATGCATGAAGGCAGAAGGCTTAGAAGATCAAAGAAAAGAGAACGAGAACAAAGAATAATTGGCGTGGAAACGAAAGGATAGTGAAGTCTGAGACGATTGATTGACATCCTACAAATGAAGTATTTACTGTATGGTTCTCAGATTTTACTAAGATGTTCTGTAATTTAATATTCAATTACATTCGATTGTCCTCACCTGTGTTCTCGTCCAGTTAACTTTCAACCGTTAGATTATATGGTTAAACTCCACCCAGTTTGGTTTGGGAAACTAGTCTATACACAACAAAGTGTAGCTCAAAGCCAAGTTTATAAATCTGTTTTTAGTAAATGAGTTATTTTTAAGAATGGAACTCGCGTAGATCACCACATAGTTATTTTATGCTTACGTAATTAAAGTAACGTAGAATATATTTTTTAAAGTCTTATTAAATAAGTATCTAATAGTAGAATTTAAGTTAGTCTTTACATTAGAAAGTAATTATACCCTGAACTAAACCGAATAAATCACCCAATGTCTCAAAAGCCGTATTTGGAGCGATATGAAAATATGGTAATTTGATGTATAATCAGTAAATCATCTTATTATTACGTAAAAGTAAAGTTCATCCATTCAATTTAATGTTAAACAGCTACAAAAAAAAGAAAATTCAACCTAAATTAATTTATGAAAGTGATTTGTGACCTATGGAATTGGTATTAAACAATATTTTGTGTGACCAGTTGACATAGTGTAGTGAATGAGAACACGGGTGGAGACAATGGAATGTATTGAAACCAAACATTACAGACTATCTCACTAAATTCTGATACAATGAACAGTTAATTGGCAAAATAACAAGCAATTGTCTCAATCTTCACTGTTTCTTCCGTAAATATCAGTTCATCTTCTCTAATTCCATTGTTCATGCATTTTCCTACCAATTGCGCTTCATTTCTGCTAAAATTCATTCTATGTCTGACCATCACCATATACTACTTATATGGATATAAGTAGACCACGCTACAATAGATCCTGCTTAAATTCTTAAATATTATAATTCAAATAACCCTTAATAAAAATGTTGTTTTAAATGGTAAAAATAAACGGGTTTCAGATTGTTGTAATTATAAAATAAGCTTAAGGTTCTGGTAAAATTTAATTTGAACTGAAAATTTTATTCGAGTTTATGGGTTAGTATCCAGAAGATACAAGTGTTTATTAACAGTTGTCTACGCAAGATACTTCGGATCCGTTGGTCAGACACTATCAGCAACAAGCTACTGTGGGAGACAACAAACCAGATTCCAGCGGAGGAAAAAATTAGGAAGAAGCGTTGGAAGTGCATTGGGCACACTTTGAGGAAATCACCCAATTGCGTCTTCAAACTATACAACCTTTTATAAATGAACCATGCAAAGGTTAGTGTGTTATACCCATCACTTAATACAAACTTCGTCAAATAACATCTAGGCTCTTTAAATGGATGGTTTAAAAACAATGAACTATAGAAAATTAGACATAAATGAGATAAAAACTAAGGGTGAAGAATGAGTTCAAAATTAGAAACCAAAGTATTCAATAGTCTCAGTCAATTATAGATTGCATAGAATCTGAGGGTATTGTATAAAATTTCAAGATACATCACATGGTTCTTATTAGTTTAGTATAAAGAAATCGATATTCTGAAATGTAATGGAATGAATGTAATGGTTCTAATAATAGTGAGATCCTAAATAAGGAAAATTCAGTTAGAAAGAGACTAAATATATTAGGAATTAAAACATACGGGACAATTAGAGGCTACAGATTTTTAGGGGGGAAACACTGAAGGCAACTTCTCTACTACAGCCTATGGTTTTCGTTTGTAGATAATGATTATCCCACAAACACCAACCAGGCACTCTATGCTACCCGAGAAGCTTATTTCAACAATAAATAGATTTCTGGACTGATTTAACATTCTACTCTATAAGCTCGTTTTATCCAGCCTACATCTACAATGGTTGATATTAAATGCCGGAGTAAGCCCTCTGGTCATGTGCAATACATGTTACAACCATTTCAATTGATGCAGGTTCGAAATCTAATAAATCAATCCACCATATCTATATGGTAAGTATATATGACATCAGCAGTGTTCATTAAATGATTCTATCGCATATCAGTAATGCCTCAGAGGTACCATTGATTAAATACTTACTACATACATATATCTTCTACCCTTAGAATCTATTTTTTATGATCAAAAATGTGAATGGAACATTGATTAGCAATAATAATCACTTTGCTATGGAGGTAAGTTTTTTACCTGTGTGACAGGTAATATAATTTGTAGCCTAATATTTGACGTTTTCTAACAAAGCTTAGAGTTTTATCTATTAGAATTTACTGTAAAACACTTGATTATAATCAAAGATGGATAGTGGCTATCACTTTTTTCTGAGTGAAACTTGTTTCGTTCGATAGAGCATGCGGTGCTGCACAAAATAAAACAAGAATCACAACGATCCGACCATCCGTTCAAAAGTTTCGAAAAATCACTTTTTTCTGAGTGAAACTTGTTTCGTTCGATAGAGCATGCAGTGCTGCACAAAATAAAACAAGAATCACAACGATCCGACCATCCGTTCAAAAGTTTCGAAAAATCACTTTTTTCTGGGTGAAACTTGTTTCGTTCGATAGAGCATGCAGTGCTGCACAAAATAAAACAAGAATCACAACGATCCGACCATCCGTTCAAAAGTTTCGAAAAATCACTTTTTTCTGAGTGAAACTTGTTTCGTTCGATAGAGCATGCAGTGCTGCACAAAATAAAACAAGAATCACAACGATCCGACCATCCGTTCAAAAGTTTCGAAAAATCACTTTTTTCTGAGTGAAACTTGTTCCGTTCGATAGAGCATGCAGTGCTGCACAAAATAAAACAAGAATCCAACGATCCGACCATCCGTTCAAAAGTTTCGAAAAATCACTTTTTTCGG